>NC_053025.1:157079615-157171791 GCF_003073215.2 Triticum urartu
GTTAGCAGCAATAGAAACACACAAGAATATGATCCTACAGACTACTAACAAGTGGTGGTGGTGGCAGGTGTCACAAATCCGTTAAGCAAATCTCAAATTCTTACCAGTTCTTACCCAGCAGCAGGCGGTGATCAGCAACCGTTGTAGTCAAAACTCTCAAAAGCTTGTAATAGAGGCGAGGGTGTCCCGATCTTTCGATGAGATGATAACTATCGATTTGGTGGAGACGACTTTGACGATCCGACTACAAACGTGCACGATGTTGCGCCTTAGCAATCGCTAAACCAATCTCCTGAGGTTACTGACGATGCCGGAAGCACGGTCAGCCTGACCACGAAAGTCTATTCCTGCAAGCAATCGAAGAACGAGCAAGAATATGATAAAGCAATCTGAATATTGCAAATATATATGAGGTATTGATAATGGTGGGGATCCGTAAGCGGTCTTGGTCTGGTCGTTGGACACAAACAAAGTACACGAAGTTGCAATGGCTAACTTTTAACTAAACAAATCTCAAGGAAAAAGCTACTACATGGATCTACTTATATAGGAGCAAGGGGTGGCGGCCAAGGAGGTGGGAGGACGTCCCAAGGCAGCCTAAAACTAACCCTAGGTCGTACAAGGCTCATGGGCCCAAGTGGAGGTGATGCAACACCTTTGGGCTTGTAGTTTGACTCGGATTCTGCTGCAACGTCAGATTGTTTCGTCCGTAACTCAACGCTCCGGACGAATTTGAAGGTGAATCCAATTATGTTGGAAAGAGCACGAAATCTAGTTTCCAACAAAAAAAGAATCACCCAATTCGGAGTCCGTATGAAAAAGTTATTGGCGTTTTGAGTCAGGTATGTCTGTGCAGTCCGAATCTGAATCCAGAACGTGAAAGACTTGGACTCTATCTTCTCTTGGCCCAAAAGTGACGTGGGAGGACTTTTTGAACACAACATAAACTTCTCCTTTTCCCTTATCTTCATATGTGGATTGTACAAATGTCCGAGACACCTGCAATTAGACAAAACACAAAAGTGTGTGAAGTATTTTTGTTCTGGATAACATAAATAGATTATTGAATAGTTTGCATTAGAAATCACCTGACAAATATGCATGTATGCAATAATTTTGGTCGTATCCAAGGTAGTCATGTCCTCATCATCCTCCCCTTTTTGAAAACAAAGCCGTCCTCGGCGTTGCTTAATCTGAAATGTGGCTAACAAAAGAGACAAGGTGTACATGTTGTATATGTATATGTCATCTAGTTTAACTTCCTTTGATTTTTGCACGTATGACACATGTATACATGAGTAACTTTCATAGTTCATAAAAACTAAAGCCAAAAAATTATCACAAGAAGTAGAAGGCATGAAAATATTAGAACTCAGTTTGCACATATAAGTGAAGCTCTTATTCATTTCAAAAGATTCGCAATGTTCATCATTAAACCATCCCAACTTTGGTGAATAAACCTTACTTGCAGCAAATTTACATGCTACAACATGCTTAAATAAGCAAACATGCAATAAGTCATTGGACACAGAATCATCACCAAGATTGGAGGCCATATCAAAATGATTAAACATTAGTTCTTTTGCATCAACAGTTAATTCAATGGGTGCACTCAAAATTGTTGATATTTCAGTTGTTTGATCACATGACGCATTCATGACAGTAACAAGATTCTCTAAAATAGGTGGTGTGCTCAAATCAACAGGTAACTCAATACATGACGCATTCAAGTTAACTAGGCATGCATCATTCTCATGTGAAGTTATATCATCAATACCTTTACTGTTACCTTGTGGCAAAGATGTAGCTGATGTAGGTACGGACGTTGACATTGTACCATACCCTTGAGATGATGTCGTGCTCATAATCCGAGGTACAATGATGGAGGAACCCACCGGCGGTGGTGAGCATGAACTGGAATAGTAGTTGTTGTAGTCACCTAATGCATCCTCCTTTATCTGTCTCTCAAAGGTACTAGCACGAACATACATACCAGTAATGCAACGAGGAATATACTGAAATCTTGCCTGAATATCATGGTTCAAACCACCAAAAAATCTATTCATTGTATCATTCTCAGATTCTTCTATGTCACAATGATGCATGTAAGATTTGAACTCTTGGTAGTAAGCATGAACAGTGTTGTTGCCTTGTTTAAATTGTTCAAATTTGCGAAGCAATTCACGACGATAATAAGGAGGGAAAAATTGTTGTCTCATTACAGCTTTCAAAACTTTCCAAGTTGTGGGTTGGTTATCAATGTTTTTCTTACAATGTACACTCCACCAAACAGAAGCAAAATCAGTAAATGCTCTAGTGGCTGCTCGCACTCGCTCAAGTTCAGAAAAGTCATGGTGACTAAAAACTTGTTCTACTTCAAGCTCCCAAGCTAGATATGTAGTAGGATTAAATCTACCCTCAAATGACGGTAAAAAGATAACCTGACTATGTGCTTGTGTGTGTTGTCCCAACTCTCGTGATGGTGAAGATGTGTCCATCCAAGAACTTCTATCTTCGGAACCTGTCATGATTAGTAGAAACAAGAAACAAAATTCAAGAATAATGTTCCTATGAACTACTAGGGTGTGGTGGTAAAGCGCTCACAGTAAAGCAACTATCAATATCTTACAAGTTCTTACCAAGCAGCAGGTGGTGACAGGCAACCAACGGTGTCAAATAACTCTGAAGATTGTGTAAAGCGATTGCCAGGGGAACGTACGTATACACGGTGTAGAAATATGTGGAGCTGGGTTGGCTATATATGGTAGCAAAAGATTAGCAATAATCAATTCAGAGATGCAATGTTGAATAAACGCTCAACGACGGTACTGTGCTGGTCCTAGGCTAGACCGAACTAGAGACGCGAGCCTAGAACACTAATGAGGTCACGTCGTAGCACAACTAGCATCAATGAAGGATACTAAGTAGCTCTGCGTTCATGAACTTCGGAGGGCAAAAAGACCTATTTAGAAGCCGATTTTGAGGTGCCAAATATTCAATTAGCTTCTTCAACTATTTAGATGCGGCTCGTTGCTAGCTTTCGTTTGAGTACTCGCGAAGGCAAAACGGACTTCGTATGAGGAAGTTATGCCTGTTTTACTGAACAGTGCACAAAACAGATTCCAATCCGAATTCAACTACGAGATTGAGTCTAAAAAGATCCGAATTTTGTTTTTTTTCTTCTCTTTTTTTTTCTCACACTTTTTTTTTCTTTCTCTCCTTTTTTTCTCTGACTTTTTTCTCTTTTTTTTCTCCCTCTTTCCAAAACAAACTAGATAAGACGCAGATTGGATCAAGCAAAGATGTGAACGATCTCAACTATTATTATGACAATGAATGGTTGGTAGCACGTGGTGGAAATTGATGGATGGGTGGTGGACAGCGGAAGAGATAATGATGCAGCGGTGGCGTGACTAATGTGAACAGAACTCGAAACTCTAAACGAACTAGACACTAAGACCAGCAACTCGACACGACGATGCAACCGATAATTCAACTATGCAAGCAATGAAAAGAAAATTGCAAAGGCTCAGACTGGCTTGGACCAAGCATGAATAGATCTAACTCTTTTTTGTGGCTTTTTCTTGGACAATAGGTAAGAAAATAAATCTAATCTAGGAAAACTGGAAATTCTCACCGAGCAACCTGAAAATTGATACCACTTAATAGAGGCGAGGGTGTCCCGATCTTTCGATGAGATGATAACTATCGATTTGGTGGAGACGACTTTCACGATCCGACTACAAACGTGCACGACGTTGCGCCTTAGCAATCGCTAAACCAATCTCCTGAGGTTACTGACGATGCCGGAAGCATGGTCAGCCTGACCACGAAAGTCTATTCCTGCAAGCAATCGAAGAACGAGCAAGAATATGATAAAGCAATCTGAATATTGCAAATATATATGAGGTATTGATAATGGTGGGGATCCGTAAGCGGTCTTGGTCTGGTCGTTGGACACAAACGAAGTACACGAAGTTGCAATGGCTAACTTTTAACTAAACAAATCCCAAGGAAAAAGCTACTAGATGGATCTACTTATATAGGAGCAAGGGGTGGCGGCCAAGGAGGTGGGAGGACGTCCCAAGGCAGCCTAAAACTAACCCTAGGTCGTACAAGGCTCATGGGCCCAAGTGGAGGTGATGCAACACCTTAATAGAGAACGTGAAAGACTTGGACTCTATCTTCTCTTGGCCGAAAAGTGACGTGAGAGGACTTTTTGAACACAACATAAACTTCTCCTTTTCCCTTATCTTCATATGTGGATTGTACAAATGTCCCAGACACCTGCAATTAGACAAAACACAAAAGTGTGTGAAGTATTTTTGTTCTGGATAACATAAATAGATTATTGAATAGTTTGCATTAGAAATCACCTGATAAATATGCATGTATGCAATATTTTTGGTCGTATCCAAGGTAGTCATGTCCTCATCACATGGAGTTGATGGCATGCGCAAGGGGATCAAGAACGGAGTTACAAGTGATGATTTCAGGACTTTGAAGCCGCCATAAGGAGTGCATGAAGCCTTGGACGAAATATACAAGATGCCACTTCATAATATTCGTCCATAGGCTATTCTAGGTGCTGCGTCACCTTATTAATGGGCCAGGCCCATGTAATTTCGAAATACTTAAGTATAGGCTATTTTTAGAGTCCGTATGTGTGGGGAAAGAAGAGTTAGGGTTGGTTTCGGACCCCACCCTCAAGGGCCACGAAATCCCCCCCCTCTTCCTCCATATATACAGCCCTTAGGGCGTCGTTTAGACTTTGGGTTTTGTTTAGATTAAAAGTTCGCCATAGCTGCAACTTCGCGTACTTCGTTTGTGTCCAACGACCAGACCAAGACGTCACAGAACCCCACCTTGATCAAATAAAGCTTTCATCTTATATTCGCAATATCCAGATTGCAATCTCAGTTTCTTGTTTGTTCTTCGTTTGCTCGCAGAAAACAGACCCTCGTGGTCAGGTTGATCGTGCTCCGGCGTGGTCAATAACCCTCGGAAGTTGGTTTAGCGATTGCTAAGGCGCGACGTCTCGCACGTTCGTAGTCAGATCGTCAAGGTCGACTCCCATAGTAAACGATAGCCACCATCTCATCGAAACATCGGGACACCTTAGCCTCTATCATACTCTCCCCCTCTCGTTGATATGCATCTCCTAGATAGATCTTGCGTGATCGTAGGAATTTTTTTGAAATACTGCGTTCCCCTACAGTGGCATCCAAGCCAGGTCTATGCATAGATGTTATATGCACGAGTAGAACACAAAGGAGTTGTGGTCATGGGTATATACATATTTCTTGTTGTCACTAGTTGATTCTTGATTCAAGGTATTGTTGGATGAAGCAGCTCAGACCGACATTACGCGTACGCTTACGCGAGACTGGTTCTACCGACGTGCTTCACACACAAGTGGCTAATGGGTGTCTGTTTCTCCAACTTTAGTTGAATCAGATTCAATGAATATGGTTCTTTCTGAAGATCAAAAAGCAATCACTATACCGCGTTGTGGCTTTTGACGCGTCGGTAAGAATGGTTCTTGCTAAGCCTGTAGCAGCCACGTAAAACTTGCAACAACAAAGTAGATGACGTATAACTTGTTTTTGCAGGGCATGCTGTGATGTGATATGGTCAAGACGTGATTATATAAATTGTTGTATGAGATAATCATGTTTTGTAACACAGTTATCGGCAACTGGCAGGAGCCATATGGTTGTCTCTTTATTGTATGAAATGCAATCACCATGTAATTGCTTTACTTTATCACTAAGCGGTAGCGATAGTCGTAGAAGCAATAGTTGGCGAGACGACAACGATGCTACGATGGAGATCAAGGTGTCAAGCCGGTGACGATGGTGATCATGACGGTGCTTTGGAGATGGAGATCAAAGGCACAAGATGATGATGGCCATATCATATCACTTATATTGATTGCATGTGATGTTTATCCTTTATGCATCTTATTTTGCTTAGTACGGCGGTAGCATTATAAGATGATCTCTCACTAAATTTCAAGGTATAAGTGTTCTCCCTGAGTATACACCGTTGCTACAGTTTGTCGTGCCGAGACACCACGTGATGATCGGGTGTGATAAGCTCTACGTTCACAAAATGGAGGAGAATAGTTCTGTCAGTGAACATATACTCAGAATGTCTGGGTACCACAACCACTTGACTCAGCTGGGAGTTAGTCTTCCTGATGATAGTGTTAGTGATAGAGTTCTTCAATCACTGTTGATGGTCAACAAGACCACCAATTTCAAGAAGAAGGGCAAAGGGAAGAAGGGGAAATTCAAGAAGAACAGTAAGCAAGTTGCTGCTCAAGTGAAGAAGCCCAAGTCTGGACCTAAGCCTGAGTGCTTCTACTGCAAAGGGACTGGTCACTGGAAGCGGAACTGCCCCAAGTATTTGGCGGATAAGAAGAATGGCAAAGTGAAAGGTATATTTGATATACATGTTATTGATGTGTACCTTACTAATGCTCGCAGTAGCGCCTGGGTATTTGATATTGGTTCTGTTGCTAATATTTGCAACTCAAAATAGGGGCTACGGATTAAGCGAAGATTGGTTAAGGACGAGGTGACGATGCGCGTGGGAAATGGTTCCAAAGTCGATGTGATCGTCGTTGGCACGCTACCTCTACATCTACCTTCGGGATTAGTTTTAGACCTGAATAATTGTTATTTGGTGCCAGCATTAAGCACGAACATTATATCTGGATGTTGTTTGATGCGGGACGGTTATTCATTTAAACAAGAGAATAATGGTTGTTCTATTTATATGAGTAATATCTTTTATGGTCATGCACCCTTGATGAGTGGTCTATTTTTACTAAATCTTGATAGTAGTGATACACATATTCATAGTATTGAAGCCAAAAGATATAAGTTTAATAATGATAGTGCAACTTATTTGTGGCACTGCCGTTTAGGTCATATTGGTGTAAAGCGCATGAAGAAACTCCATGCTGATGGGTTTTTGGAATCACTTGATTATGAATCACTTGATGCTTGCGAACCATGCCTCATGGGCAAGATGACTAAGACCCCGTTCTTCGGAACAATGGAACGAGCAACCAACTTATTGGAAATTATACATACTGATGTATGCGGTCCTATGAGTGTTGATGCTCGTGGTGGGTATCGTTATTTTTTGACCTTCACAGATGATTTGAGCAGATATGGGTATATCTACTTGATGAAACATAAGTCTGAAACATTTGAAAAGTTTATAGAATTTCTGAGTGAAGTGAAAAATCATCGTAACAAGAAAATTAAGTTTCTACGATTCGATCATGGAGGAGAATATTTGAGTTACGAGTTTGGTCTTCATTTGAAACAATGCGGAATAGTTTCGCAACTCACACCACCTGGAACACCACAGCATAATGGTGTGTCCGAACATCGTAACCGCACTTTATTAGATATGGTGCGATCTATGATGTGTCTTACTGATTTCCGCTATCGTTTTGGGGTTATGCTTTAGAGACAGTTGCATTCACGTTAAATAGGGCACCTCAAAATCCGTTGAGACGACACTTATGATGCGGAGCATCCTACGATCATCCCCGTGTACACTCAAGCATAAGCCTTTGGGCCTAAGGTGAACTCGCTCCTTCCCGAATCTTCCCTTTCCGCATGTAAGACATGGATGCTACTTCAAGTGTGGACCTTGTGCATACTCAGGTACACCCGAGGAGACCATGGAGAACCCAAGGACCAAGGCCAAGCGTGCGCGGAAGCGACGACGGAAGAAGGCGGAGACAGCTCCAGGACCCGGACATCCGGCCGCTGGAGACGACCCCTGCAACAACAGCCTCCCAGCCGCCAAGTGCTACAGGCCCCGGACATCCGGCGTCTACCCCGGACATCCGGCGCCTCGCCAAGTCCCGGACATCCGGCCTCGGCCTCGGAAATCCGGACACCGCCGAACCCGAGAGCAACAAGACCAACCCCGCCAGCCCGGACATCCGGCCTTCTAGCCCAGACATCCGGCTCGTCGCGAAGCCCCGGACATCCGGCCCCCAGCCCGGACATCCGGCGCCTGTCTACGCACAGTGAACGGGCCAAGGGCCCATGTATCCCTCTTTCCCACTTACCCCATCGTGGCTTAGACTATATATACTCCCCCACCTCCTTCTAGTTAGGGTTAGCATTGGTTTAGCTCATATTTAGAGATAGAGCATTGCTCATCCACATCGGATCTACTCCACGAGAGAGACCGCGGCCTCTACGGAGAAGATCCCTTTGGATTCAAGACCTCCTTGCGGAGAAGATCATCAAGACCCCCTCTTGGGCGGCCCGCTCAAGACCTCCTCACGGAGAAGACCGTTACCTCTTGTATCATCCATTGTTGACTTTGGATCTTGTATCTTCCTTTGTGTTCATGGATCTAGCGCATGTGTGATCATTCTTGTTGGTTTGAGTGTTCTCTTGTGTTCCCTTCATGATTTTCCCCTCATTTCCCTCCTCGTGTTCTTCGTGTTCATCACGGGATCCGCTCCTTTCGTGAAAGATCGGGCCACTAGGGTTCTACCCTACATCATCTTGGATCAGAGCCAGGTTGTCTCTTGATACCATCATCTTGGTATCATGAGCCACGTTGATCACGATTTCGGAGCCTCCCCGTTGTGTTTTCTAGCCTAATTTTGTTGTGTTCTTCCCCAATTTCAAAAATCCCCACCAAAAATAGCCCCAATTTTTTTTGATTTGTTGGTTTGATGAGGTTTTGTTGGATTTGATGCATGGATTTGCTTGGTTTCAAGTGGATCTAGCATATCCCCATTTTTCCCTACTTTCCATCCACAAAATCCATCAAATTTTGCCCTTGGAATCATCAATTTCCGCCCCCAATTCGAAAATTTCCGCCCCAAACGAGATCTGGATTTGTCTGGCCGGACATCCGGGCCATCGGTCCGGACATCCGGGTCCCTGGCCGTACATCCGGCTCCTGGAATGCAAAATCCGCACAGTTCTGGACATACGCCCCCGGAAATCCGGCCCGAGCGCCGGATGTCCGGCCCCTGTACATTTCAGCTTTCCCGTTTCACCGTTTTGTCCATAACTAATTCATCCGGAGTCCGATTTTCGCGTTCTTTAGCTCGTTGAAAAGCTCTTGACATACCCCTTACAACAAAAATACTACCAACACCATTTGACTCCATCAAAGTTTTGGAACTTTGGCATCTTTGCATAGGGCTTCCACCACAACCTCCGCATAACCACCACCGACTTCCGCAACCTAACCAATTTTGTTCCCCATCGCATTAGTGGTTGTTTGAGTTGTGATTTGAGTCTCCTAAGGTGTTTAGGCTACTTATGGACGGTTGCTTCTTCATCAACCACCAACACCACCATAACATCCGCATAGGCTTACCCACAATACACTTCCGCCACCCCGACTTAACCCAATTTTGTTTGTGTTGTGAGTTGTGTCTCCTAAGGTGTTTAGGCTACTTAGGGACCGTGCTTCCAACTCCGACACCGTGTATAGCCAACCTTACCCTCAACTTCCGCATTACCTACTCGTATAACCTATCATTGCACTTCCACAAAACCACCACCGCATTCCCGCTACCACCATTTGACGCTTGAGATTTTGAGTTCGTGGTTTTTCCGTTTCCTAAGGTGTTTCAGCTACTTAGGGACGAGTCTCCATCATCTTGATATCTCCATCAAGATCACCGCCACTCATCATCATCGCGGACGGTAACCTCCATATCATCTTGGTATCGTGGTATCCCTCCATTGTATATTCCCTTGCCATTGCATTGATAACCCCTAGCCCATTTTGCGTCACTTGCCTATCGAGACTAGCCATTTGAGTATCGCCGGCAACGTTACTTGTGCACATTAGTGATCTACACCATATATTGCATACGTAACATATCATATTGGTATCATATCATCCCTTGTGTCACAAGATTGTTCCCGTATATACCCAATTGCTACCTTGGTTTGTGCATTTCGCATTGTGGCATTACAAAAAAAGCTTTTAAGCAAAAGAAAAAGAGTGAACAAAGAGCTTGTAAGCAAGTGCCATAGCATCGTACCACATTGCATAAGATTGTCATATCCGATCATCTTGGATCATACCACCAGAACATCATATACATAATATACTTGGGATAGAAGTCGTTGCATTTTTGTCTCCTATAGGTTGTGCACAAGTGTCGTATCCGCCTATTGAGCAATCGTGCTAGCGTCTCTCTAGAGTTGTGCAACAAGAGCATTTTTCGTGGATTCCACATTTTGAGCTCATTCCTTGGTTGCACGACCCCGTTTATCTATCCGTGTGTGTTTCCGTGTGCCACATATTGCTATTGGTCTACTTGTTTCACTTGCAAATTTGCGAATCTCTTTCAACATTTTTGACTCTTGCTAACATTTTGCATCAAATTTTTGTGCCACTATCCTCACCAAGCTCCACCATAAACCTTAAACCGACAAGAATTGGTACCAATTGTGCTGTTTCCTTGTCCACATTGGAGTGATCATTGATCCACTTTCAACTTCGGTCAAGGTACATTTGGTATTTGTTCTTCTCTTTCTACCACTCATATTTTTCTCTTGGAGTGATGGATAGGCAAGGCATTTCATCTCCAATCTTCCACAACAACGACGGCGTGAACAACTACATCACCAAAGCGTCAATCTTCGATCTACAATGACAAATGCAAGGCGCACAATCAAGATTGTGAGAGCGCATCGAGAACCTCTCCATTGACATTCTCCACTCTGAAGTGAGGAAAAGGGGCTACATCGACAACAAGCTTTCCGCACAAAAGGAGGAGCAAGATGCTAGGATGGAGGAGATTCGGACCTTGTTGATCAACCGTTCTTCCCCTTCATCATCCTCAAGGGGGCGACGTTCAAGTCACAAGTCTACGGAGCGCAAAAATGTTGCAAGCGCAAGTCGTCCACGTCCACATCTCCATGGCGACCACCATCACGTTCGTGATCCACATCGTCATGAAGGGCAAGTCACCTCCAAACATCACGTGTGCGACGACGACGAACGCCATCAAGCTAAAGCACGACAACAACACCATCAACATGAAGATGCTCAAGATGCGCCTACCTACAAGTCCCAACAAGCCCTACTTCACGCCAAGGCCAAGCTTCAAGATCACAAGAGAAGACCGCGAGACGAGCACCACCAAGACGGAGCTACGGCTACACCGACCACTTTGGCATCTTTGCCAAGTGTTCTCAAGCTATCTTCGCCTTTGGACGTAAGGCATCTTCGCCTACTTCCCGTGAGTTCGCCTACATCGACATCATCAAGTACAAGGCGACCACCTACGAGCGAGGGTGACACTTCCATCTTCGGAAGCCTCCCAAGGAAGATGGCCGAGAATGGGACATTCCCTTCGGTCTTGGAGACGAGCTACGAGGTGCCACATCATATGGGCCTCCAACAACAAGACGGCGACAAGAAGGTCGAGCAAGGGCCATCCCCTTCGAGCACGGCGACTGTAACACCCCGGATGTAACTTTCCCAATTTGTACTCCAACTCTTGCCGTCTCTGACGTTAAGTTATATTTATTTCCTTGGGTTCGGGTTTTGTCTCCGTGTGTTGTTGTCGTTGTCATGCATCTCATATCATGTCATCATGCGCATTGCATTTGCATACGTGTTCGTCTCATGCATTCCAGCATTTTCCCCGTTGTCCGTTTTGCATTCCGGCGCTTCGTTCTCCTCCGGTGGCCATTTCTACATTTCTTTCGTGTGTGGGGATTAAACATTTCCGGATTGGACCAAGACTTGCCAAGCGGCCTTGGTTTACTACCGGTAGACCGCCTGTCAAGTTTCGTATCATTTGGACTTCGTTTGATACTCCAACGGTTAACCGAGGGACCGAAAAGGCCTTGTGTGTGTTGCAGCCCAACACCCCTCCAATTTGTCCCAAAACCCACCTAACTCCGCTCCATCATCTAGAGCGTTCGATCACGATCACGTGGCTGAAAACCGCACCTCATTTGGACTCTCCTAGCTCCCTCTATGCCTATTTAAACACCCCTCCGTTTTCGGATCTCCTTCCTCCCCGAAACCCTAGAAAATCCCCTCGCACGCACCGGACATGTCCGTTTCTCGCCGGACGGACTCTGCCGCCGCCCGCAGCCACTGAGGGGCTGCCACGTGGCCTCCTCCGCCGGCCCGCCGCGGCCCATCGCGGGCCCTCCCCGCCGCCACTCGGGCCCGCGCCGCGTTGCCGTCGCCTCCCGCGCTGCCGCCGCCTCGCGCCGCCAGCCGCCGCCGCCGCCGCGCTGTGCTGCCGCCGTGCCGCCGCCGCGCCAAGCCGCCACCGCAGCCTCTCCGCCCGCCCGCACGCCGACCGCCTCCTCGCCGTGGTCGCCGCGCCACCACCCGGCTCCGGCCTCCTCCTCCCTCCTCGGCCACCGCGGCCCCCAACTCCGGCGAACAGGACCCCGGCGTCGAACCTCGTGCAATGTGCTGGTCCGGATCTCGGATGAACAGTAAACCCTAGGGGTAAAATTTCGTCTAAGTCCCAGAATTTCCGATCCAAGTGCTCCTGTTCGTGACCCCGTAACTTTGCATCCGTAGCTCCGATTCATGCATATAGCATATCAAAATGTTCACCTCAAAGAGTACATCATTTCATTCCATTGCAGAATTTTCATTTGAGTTCATCTTGATGCCCGAAATGCTGTTAGAAGAGGGCTACTTGAGATAATTGTCAGATCTGCTACTCCGTTTAGGTTTTTGTCATTTTTGCCATGATTAATGTGTGCATGATATGCCCTGATGCTCTACATGTATTTTGTTAAGGGTTTTGTCATCTTTCCAGAGGTGCAACCCATGTATTTTTGTGATGTGTGTGGTGACTTGTGCAAGCTTGCAAAGTGGTGCACTTGCTAATTCTGTTTTCAGGGACGGTAATTTCACTAAGTCCTGCAGCTGTTTGTCTCATGATGCCATATGTTCTTGTTGTTTCCTAGTGATCCGTGCCTCTTTTGAGGATGATCAGTAAGGGAGTTGTGTTAATCTTGTAGTACTCTATCCATCCATGTCTTTGTTTGGAATTATGGAGCAACCTAGCATGAGTAAATCGAGCTCTACTTTTGCTACTTTGTGAATCTGGGCAGATTGTCAACTTGTTTGCAATTTTGCCGATGATGTTGTAGTTGATCCATGCATGCTATGCTATTGTTCTTGCCATGCCTAGCTTGAATTTTGTGTGTTATTAATGGATGTATGCTTGTCTTGCCATGACTTGCACCGTAGTGAGTGCATCGAGCTCGTAAACATGCCTACTTGAGTTATATTTCAGCATGTGTCAGTTTTTCACTAAGTCTGAAAACTGATTATGTTTTTGCTATGTTCACGTGCTTGCAATTGTATTTTCTGATCCCTTTTGGCTCAAGGTCACTAAGGGACTTTTGTTAAGCTCTTTGAGTAGCTCCATTCCATGCTTTACTTTTCCATGTTAAGGTCCTATAGCATGTAGTTTTGTTGCTCCGAAGAGGGCTACCTGATCTGAAATTCCAGACAAGTGTTAATTTCACTAAGTCTGAGATCTGTTTGTCATATGCATTTTTTCCATGCTTGTTTGAACCTGTTAATGGATGAATTGGCCGTAGCTCAGTGCTAGACATTTGTTAAGCATCTTGTGTGCATCCCTGCCATGTATTTTGTTGTCATGTTTGGGTGATGTAGGATGTTCATTTCGTTGCATTTAGATGCCTACTTGCTATAAATCGCAGACCGGTGTCATTTTTGAATCGCTTGCCATTTCCAAACCGTAACTCCGATTCCGGCGTTCTTTATATCGTTTTCAAGAGATTTCATCTCATCTTTCCAGTGGCACACTTGGATTTCCAAGTTGAGGCCAGGTTCATGCATTTCCTGTCATATCTTGCATTTTGCATCCCGCATCGCATTCCGCATAGCATATCATCATTTCATCATATTGCTTGGTCTTGCACATGGTTGATTGTATCCTTGTTGCTTGTTTGTCTTGTTTGGGTAGATCCGGGAGACGAGTTCGCTAACGAGGATCCCGTTGAGTTTTCTTTTGAGGATCCAGTCAACTCTGACAACTGTGCAGGCAAGATGATCATACCCTCGAAATCACTACTATCTTTTCTATGCTAGTTTGCTCGCTCTTTTGCTATGCCAATGCTACGATTCCTACCACTTGCTTGCCAGCCTCCCAAATTGCCATGTCAAACCTCTAACCCACCTTGTCCTAGCAAACTGTTGATTGGCTATGTTACCGCTTTGCTCAGCCCCTCTTATAGCGTTGCTAGTTGCAGGTGAAGATTGAAGGCCGTTCCTTGTTGGAACATTTATTTACTTGTTGGGATATCATTATATTGCCATGTTATCTTAATGCATCTATATACTTGGTAAAGGGTGGAAGGCTCGGCCTCTCGCCTAGTGTTTTGTTCCACTCTTGCCGCCCTAGTTTCCGTCATATCGGTGTTATGTTCCCGGATTTTGTGTTCCTTACGTGGTTGGGTTATAATGGGAACCCCTTGATAGTTCGCCTTGATTAAAGCTTTTCCAGCAATGCCCAACTTTGGTCTTACCATTCGCCACCTACCCTTTTCTTTCCCTTGGGTTCTGCAGACTCAAGGGTCATCTTATTTTAGCCCCCCCGGGCCAGTGCTCCTCTGAGTGTTGGTCCAACCGAGCGATGTCCGGGGCTACCATGGGCAACTCTGGGCTGGCCTACCCGACGTCTTGCTCATCTGAGTGTCCCCTGAGAACGAGATATGTGCAGCTCCTATCGGGATTTGTCGGCACATTCGGGCGGTGTTGCTGGTCTTGTTTTAACCTGTCGAAGTGTCTTGAATTACCGAGATACCGAGTCTGATCGGAACGTCTTGGGAGGAGGTCTATTCCTTCGTTGACCGTGAGAGCTTGTCATGGGCTAAGTTGGGACTCCCCTGCAGGGATTTGAACTTTCGAAAGCCGTGCCCGCGGTTATGGGCATATCGGAATTTGTTAATGTCCGGTTGTAGATAACTTGAACCTTAAATTAATTAAAATGAATCAACCGAGTGTGTTACCGTGATGGCCTCTTCTCGGCGGGGTCCGGGAAGTGGACACGGTGTTGGAGTAATGTTTGCGCAGGTTGCTCTCTAGTTTCTCGCACGCGCTTTGCCTCCTCTTCTCGCTCTCTTTTGCGAATAAGTTAGCCACCATACTTGCTAGTCGCTTGCTGCAGCTCCACATATTTACCCTGCCTTACCTATAAGCTTAAATAGTCTTGATCGCGAGGGTGCGAGATTGCTGAGTCCCTGTGGCTCACAGATTACTATTACACCAGATGCAGGGCCTGATGATTCCGCTCCAGGAGACGCGTATGAGCTTAAGTGGGAGTTCGACGAAGACTCTCAACGATACTATGTTTCCTTTCCTGATGATCAGTAGTGGTGCCCAGTTGGGGGTGATTGGGACCGTGTCGCATGTTGGGTTATCTTTCATTTTGGTGCCGTAGTCGGGCCATGAGTGTTTGGTTGATGTAATGTTATTTATGTACTTGATTGACGTGGCGAGTGTAAGCCAACTATGTTATCTCCCCTTTTATTATCATATTACATGGGATGTTGTGAAGATTGCCTAACTTGCGACATATGCCTTCAATGCGATTATGTCTCTAAGTCGTGCCTCGACACGTGGGAGCTATAGTCGCATCGAGGGTGTTACAAGTTGGTAATCAGAGCCTTCCCCGACCTCAGGAGCCCCATTGCTTGATCGTTTTTAGCGGCCGAGTTGTGTCTAGAAAAATGTTTTGAGTCATTTAGGAATTATATATCGGAGAGATTAGGAATTCTTTTTACTTCCCAGTCTCCTCATCGCTCTGGTAAGGCATCCTGACGTAGAATTTTGACTCTTCTCTTCTCAAATTTCACTAAAAAAAATTTTAGGATCACGCGGGTATCTTGGAATCGTTCCGATGGTTTTATGATGAGAACATTGTCTTGGTGCCTCCTGTCAGGGGTTTAGTGGAAGTGTCCCGGGGAGTTGAGCTCTGAGGTGTTGTCATCATAATTTTATCGTTGCAGTTCTGGAATACCTGAGTTTAGTACGCCGACATCGAAAATCTCTGTTATGCAGTTCGTTGGTGAGATAACCTCGACGCCACCCAGTACTGGGGCGGGAGTTCGGGAGTATCGCCATAACTTGTATAACGGATGCTTTTCGAAGGTTGAGGTAGATGGTTTCCGAAGGTTTCTTGGTTATGTGTTGAAGGATGGATACAGCTGGATGTAGGATTTGCTAATTTGGGTGAGATATTATGCTTCCCCTGTATCCCCAACACCTGATTGCATAACCGGAAAGGTTCGGGAGTTTCATAGGTGGGAATTCTTGTAGCTCTAGTTCTTCTTCCACGGATATTGGTTTGAGATTGGGATTTCTTACCGATTATTCGTTCTTGATCCGTACCTTGTTGATTTATTTCTCTACCTTAATTCTACGTGGCTTCTCAATTTATGGATATGTGACCATTTCAAGAGGAATGCATTCGTTCATTTTGTTCGGATGTGAAGACTATATGTTGCAAGTTTCATTCCGTTGGATTCAGCTTCAATATTTATCTGTCAATGTGCTAATGGTGGTCAACCTCTTCAGGATGGCTCCTCCAACGCGCACGACTCGGAATCCTAATCCGCCACCACCTCCCCCTCCTCCGGAGGCATGGCAAGCTGTGATGGCCACAACCAATGCAAACACACAGTTGATCATGCAAATTCTTCAAGAGCGCAATCAAGGCAACCAAGGGAATCAAGGCAGCAATCAGAATCACTTTGCTTCACTCAACCAGTTCCTTGCTAACGGGCCAAAGACTTTTAGCAATTGTGTTGAGGCAACCGATGCTGACGATTGGCTAGTGGATCTGTGCAAGCATTTCGAGTGCAGTAACATCAGGCCTGAGGACTTTGTCAAGTTTGCTTCCTTCCAACTCAAAGATCAAGCTACAGAATGGTTCCAGCAGTACAAGGACTCCAGAGGTGGACGTGTTATCACTTGGGATGATTTCCGTCAAGATTTCCGAGCTCATCATATCCCTCAGAGCGTGGTTGAAAGCAAGCGTGAGGAATTCCGCAACCTGAAGCAAGGCTCTTTATCTGTCTATGACTACAACAAGTTGTTCCAGAAGCTCGCCCGCTTTGCCAAGCAGGACGTCCCTGATGAGAAGAGCATGATATACCAGTTCAGGGGTGGTCTCAGAGAAGAAATTCAGCTAACTCTTGTTCTCTTCGAGCCCTTGAGATACGATGAGTTCTACAACATGGCATTGAAGCAAGAGGCTGCTCAGTTGAGGTGTGATGCTTCCAAGAAGCGAGCCAGAGATGTTACTCCTTCTTCCTCTACTCAAGTGGCCAAGCAGCAGAAGTACTGGCTTCCTCCCCCGTTTCGTCAGACGTATCAGCAGAAGAGCAAAGGTGGCAGTGGTTCTTCCCACCCACCCAACCCTGGCTTTCAGAACAAGACTTCGTCTCAAGCTCCAAGATCGAGTGCTCCGTATCACCGTCCACTTTCAGAGGTCACGTGCAACAAGTGCCAATAGAAGGGTCACTATGCCAACAAGTGTTTCAACCAGAGGCGTCTTCCTCCTCCTCCTCCTGTCAGATCGGCAAGTACAGCTGTGGTCAAGCATAACCCCAAGTCTGCCAAGGTCAACTTGCTGAATGCAGCTCAGGCAGAGGACTCACCAGATGTGATCATGGGTAACCTTCCTGTTAATGACATTCCCGCAAGAGTTCTTTTTGACACTGGTGCATCTTTATCATTTTTATCGAAGCCTTTTGCATCCATGCATGATGTGCATACTATTGATTTGCCTAAACCGATAGCGGTTTCTTCTCCGGGTTTGTTCATGAACACCAAAATGATGGCTCCGGATGTCACTATCACGTTGGGCGATTACAAGTTTCTTTCTTCTCCTATGGTGCTTGGTAACTCAGATATTGATCTTATTCTCGGAATGGATTGGCTTACTAAGCACAAGGCTCAGCTTGATTGTGCAGCCAGGCAGATTCAATTGACTCATTCGTCTGAGGATGTAATTGTCTTTGCCGCTCGTGATGATACCATTCGTCTGTTTTCTCTCAATGAGAAGGGTGAATTCGATGCCATCTCTCAAATTCCAGTCGTTTGCGAATATCAAGACGTCTTTCCAGAAGAGCTCCCAGGAATGCCTCCGCACCGGCCAGTTGAATTCGTTATTGATCTTGAGCCTGGCACGGAACCGGTGTGCAAACGTCCTTACAAGCTCAGACCTGAAGAGTTGAAGGAGCTGAAGAAGCAACTCGATATTCAAGAGAAAATGGGTCTCATCCGGCCTAGTTCTTCTCCGTGGGGTTGTGGTGTTCTTTTTGTGAAGAAGAAGGATGGAACGGACCGACTTTGTGTTGATTACCGTCCAGTGAACAAGAAGACCATCAAGAACAAATACCCACTTCCCAACATCAATGAGCTGTTCGAACAACTCAAAGGTGCCCAAGTATTCTCCAAGCTTGATCTCCGTATGGGCTATCATCAGATTCGAATCCGTGAGCAAGATATTCCCAAGACGGCTTTCAAGACAAGCTTTGGTTCATATGAATACACTGTCATGTCTTTTGGCCTCGTCAACGCTCCTCCGACGTTCTCTCGCATGATGAACTTCATCTTCAATGCCTACACCAATGACTTCGTTTTGGTCTATCTCGACGACATTCTGGTTTTCTCCAAGAACAAGGAATATCATGCCAAGCACTTGCGTTTGGTTCTTGATAAGCTCAGGGAACATCAGTTCTACGCCAAGTTCTCCAAGTGTGAATTTTGGCTCGATGAGGTTCTTTATCTTGGTCATATCATCTCTGCCAAGGGCATTGCCGTGAATCCTGAGAAGGTGTCTGCAATTGTGAATTGGGAACCTCCTCAGAACGTGAAGCAACTCCGCAGTTTTCTCGGTCTCGCAAGCTATTGCCGAAGATTCGTTGAAAACTTTTCTAAGATCGTGAAGCCTCTCTCAAATCTTCTCCAAAAGCACGTCAAGTACGTTTGGTCTCTGGAGTGTGACATTGCTTTCAACATTTTGAAAGAGAAATTGATCACTGCTCCAGTTCTGACTCCGCCTGATGAATCCAAGTCGTACGAGGTCTTTTGTGATGCCTCTCTCCAAGGTCTTGGCGCAGTATTGATGCAAGAGAAGAAAGTTGTTGCTTATACATCTCGCCAGTTGAAGCCTAATGAGAAGAACTACCCCACTCATGATCTCGAGTTGGCGGCAGTTGTGCATGCTCTTTTGACTTGGAGACATCTTCTATTGGGAAGAAAAGTGGACATTTTCACTGATCACAAGAGTCTCAAGTACATCTTCACTCAGCCTAATCTCAACCTCAGGCAAACTCGATGGGTCGAAATGATTCAAGAGTATAATCCGAGTATTGAGTATACTCCAGGCAAGGCCAATGTGATTGCTGACACTTTGAGCAGGAAAGCTTACTGCAACAGTCTGATTCTCAAGCCTTATCAACCCGAGCTTTGTGAAGCTTTCCGCAAACTTAACCTGCAAGTTGTTCCTCAAGGTTTCCTCACCAACCTTCTAGTCTCTCCTACCTTGGAAGACCAGATTCGCCAAGCCCAGCTTCTTGATGCTATGGTGAAAAAGGTGAAGATTGGGATTGCCAAGAGCCAGTCCAAGTACAAGTGCTACCGCCTTGATGACAAGGACACCCTCTTCTTCGAGGATCGTATTGTTGTACCCAAAGGTGACCTTCGTAAAGTGATCATGAACGAGGCTCACAATTCTCTCCTCTCCATCCACCCTGGGAGCACGAAGATGTATCAGGACCTTAAACAAGCTTATTGGTGGACTCGAATGAAGCGCGAGATCGCTCAATTCGTGAATGAATGTGATGTCTGCAGAAGAGTGAAGGCAGAACACCAAAGGCCAGCGGGTCTCCTCCAACCTCTTGCCATTCCAGAATGGAAGTTTGACCACATTGAAATGGACTTTGTGACTGGGTTTCCAAAGTCCAAGCGTGGCAATGATGCTATATTCGTTGTCATCGACAAACTCACCAAAGTGGCTCACTTTCTGCCTATTAAAGAGTCGATCACTGCAGCTCAATTGGCGGAACTCTATACCTCTCGTATTGTCTCTCTGCACGGTATTCCACAAGTGATATGTTCAGACCGTGGCAGCATCTTTACCTCGAAGTTTTGGGATTCTTTTCAGAAGGCCATGGGCACCAACATCCGCTTCAGCACAGCTTTCCATCCTCAAACTAGCGGTCAAGTCGAGCGTGTCAACCAGATTCTTGAAGATATGCTCAGGGCTTGTGTGATCTCCTTCGGCATGAAGTGGGAGGATTGTCTTCCTTATGCTGAATTTTCCTACAACAACAGTTTTCAAGCAAGTTCGGGCAAGGCCCCATTCGAAATTCTATATGGCAGGAAGTGCCGTACCCCTCTCAACTGGTCTGAAATCGGTGAACGCCAGCTTTTGGGTAATGACTTAATCACAGAAGCATAAGAAATGTCCAAAGTCATTCGTGATAACCTCAAAGCAGCCCAATCCCGTCAGAAGAGCTACTATGATAGTAAGCACCATGATTTGGCTTTCGAGATCGGAGATCATGTTTACCTCCGCGTCTCTCCTATGAAAGGTACTCGTCACTTCGGTATCAAAGGGAAGCTTGCCCCCGGATACGTGGGACCTTTCAAGATTGTCAGCAAGAGAGGCGACCTCGCCTATCAACTCGAGCTTCCTTCAAATTTTGCAAATGTTCATGACGTGTTCCATGTCTCTCAGCTTCGAAAGTGCTTCAAGACTCCTGACCGCACCGTCAACTTCGAGGACATTGAGCTCCAAGAAGATCTCTCTTATCGTGAGCACCCAGTTGCTATTCTTGAAGAGACTGAACGCAAGACTCGCAACAAGTCAATCAAATTTCTCAAAGTCAAGTGGTCACACCATTCCGACCGTGAAGCTACCTGGGAACACAAGGATCACCTTCGTTCTGAGTACCCGGCGTTCTTTCAGTCCTAGATCTCGAGACGAGATCCTTCGTAGTGGTGGAGTGTTGTAACACCCCGGATGTAACTTTCCCAATTTGTACTCCAACTCTTGCCGTCTCCGGTGTTAAGTTATATTTATTTCCTCGGGTTCGGGTTTTGTCTCCGTGTGTTGTTGTCGTTGTCATGCATCTCATATCATGTCATCATGCGCATTGCATTTGCATACTTGTTCGTCTCATGCATTCGATCATTTTCCCCGTTGTCCGTTTTGCATTCCGGCGCTTCGTTCTCCTCCGGTGGCCATTTCTACCTTTCTTTCGTGTGTGGGGATTAAATATTTCCGGATTGGACCGAGACTTGCCAAGCGGCCTTGGTTTACTACCGGTAGACCGCCTGTCAAGTTTCGTATCATTTGGACTTCGTTTGATACTCCAATGGTTAACCGAGGGACCGAAAAGGCCTTGTGTGTGTTGCAGCCCAACACCCCTCCAATTTGGCCCAAAACCCACCTAATTCTGCTCCATCATCTAGAGCATTCGATCACGATCGCGTGGCCGAAAACCGCACCTCATTTGGACTCTCCTAGCTCCCTCTATGCCTATTTAAACACCCCTCCGTTTTCGGATCTCCTTCCTCCCCGAAACCCTAGAAAATCCCCTCGCGCGCACCGGACATGTCCGTTTCTCGCCGAACGGACTCCGCCGCCGCCCGCATCCACTGAGGGGCTGCCACGTGGCCTCCCCGCGCCGCCTCCTCCGCCGGCCCGCCGCGGCCCATCGCGGGCCCTCCCCGCCGCCACTCGGGCCCGCGCCGCGCTGCCGCCGCCTCCCGCGCTGCCGCCGCCTCGCGCCGCCAGCCGCCACCACTGCGTCGTGCTGCCGCCGCGCCAAGCCGCCGCCGCCGCCTCTCTGCCCACACGCCGGCCGCCGCCTCTCCGCCCGCACGCCGCACGCCGTCGACCGCCTCCTCGCCGTGGTCGCCGCGCCACCACCCGGCTCCGGCCTCCTCCTCCCTCCTCGGCCACCGCGGCCCCCAACTCCGGCGAACAGGACCCCGGCGTCGAACCTCGTGCAACGTGCAGATCCGGATCTCGGATGAACAGTAAACCCTAGGGGTAAAATTTCGTCTAAGTCCCAGAATTTCCAATCCAAGTGCTCCTGTTCGTGACCCCGTAACTTTGCATCCGTAGCTCCGATTCATGCATATAGCATATCAAAATGTTCACCTCAGAGAGTACATCATTTCATTCCATTACATCATTTTCATTTGAGTTCGTTTTGATGCCCGAAATGCTGTTAGAAGAGGGCTACTTGAGATAATTGTTAGATCTGCTACTCCGTTTAGGTTTTTGTCATTTTTGCCATGATTAATGTGTGCATGATATGCCCTGATGCTCTACATGTGTTTTGTTAAGGGTTTAGTCATATTTCCAGAGGTGCAACCCATGTATTTTTTTGATGTGTGTGGTGACTTGTGCAAGCTTGCAAAGTGGTGCACTTGCAAAATCTGTTTTCAGGGACTTAGTAATTTCACTAAGTCCTGCAGCTGTTTGTCTCATGATGCCATATGTTCTTGTTGTTTCCTAGTGATCCGTGCCTCTTTTGAGGATGATCAGTAAGGGAGTTGTGTTAATCTTGTAGTACTCTATCCATCCATTTCTTTGTTTGAAATTATGGAGCACTCTAGCTTGAGTAAATCGAGCTCTACTTTTGCTACTTTGTGAATCTGGGCAGATTGTCAACTTGTTTGCAATTTTGCCGATGATGTTGTAGTTGATCCATGCATGCTATGCTATTGTTCTTGCCATGTCTAGCTTGAATTTTGTGTGTTATTAATGGACGTATGCTTGTCTTGCCATGACTTGCACCGTAGTGAGTGCATCGAGCTCGTAAACATGCCTACTTGAGTTATATTTCAACATGTGTCAGTTTTTCACTAAGTCTGAAAACTGATTATGTTTTTGCTATGTTCACGTGCTTGCAATTGTATTTACTGATCCCTTTTGGCTCAAGGTCACTAAGGGACTTTTGTTAAGCTCTTTGAGTAGATCTATGCCATGCTTTACTTTGCCATGTTCAGGTCCTGTAGCATGTAGTTTTGTTGCTCCGAAGAGGGCTACTTGATCTGAAATTCCAGACAAGTGTTAATTTCACTAAATCTGAGATCTGTTTTTCATATGCATTTTTGCCATGCTTGTTTGAACCTGTTAATGGATGAATTGGCTGTAGCTCAGTGCTAGACTTTTGTTAAGCATCTTGCGTGCATCCCTGCCATGTATTTTGTTGTCATGTTTGGGTGCTGTAGCATGTTAATTTCGTTGCATTTAGATGCCTACTTGCTGTAAATCGCAGACCGGTGTCATTTTTGAATCGCTTGCCATTTCCAAACCGTAACTCCGATTCCGGCGTTCTTTATATCGTTTTCAAGCGATTTCATCTCATATTTCCAGTGGCACACTTGGATTTCCATTTTGAGGCCAGGTTCATGCATTTCCTGTCATATCTTGCATTTTGCATCCCGCATCGCATTCCGCATAGCATATCATCATTTCATCATATTGCTTGGTCTTGCATGTGGTTGATTGTATCCTTGTTGCTTGTTTGTCTTGTTTGGGTAGAGTCAGGAGACGAGTTCACTAACGAGGAGCCCGTTGAGTTTGCTTTTGAGGATCCAGTCAACTCTGACAACTGTGCAGGCAAGATGATCATACCCTCGAAATCACTACTATCTTTGCTATGCTAGTTTGCTCGCTCTTTTGCTATGCCAATGCTACGATGCCTACCACTTGCTTGCCAGCCTCCCAAATTGCCATGTCAAACCTCTAACCCACCTTGTCCTAGCAAACCGTTGATTGGCTATGTTACCGCTTTGCTCAGCCCCTCTTATAGCGTTGCTAGTTGCAGGTGAAGATTGAAGGCCGTTCCTTGTTGGAACATTTATTTACTTGTTGGGATATCATTATATTGCCATGTTATCTTAATGCATCTATATACTTGGTAAAGGGTGGAAGGCTCGGCCTCTCGCCTAGTGTTTTGTTCCACTCTTGCCGCCCTAGTTTTCGTCATATCGGTGTTATGTTCCCGGATTTTGTGTTCCTTACGTGGTTGGGTTATAATGGGAACCCCTTGATAGTTCGCCTTGATTAAAGCTTTTCCAGCAATGCCCAACTTTGGTCTTACCATTCGCCACCTACCCTTTTCTTTCCCTTGGGTTCTGCAGACTCAAGGGTCATCTTATTTTAGCCCCCCCGGGCCAGTGCTCCTCTGAGTGTTGGTCCAACCGAGCGATGTCTGGGGCTACCAGGGGCAACTCTGGGCTGGCCTACCCGACGTCTTGCTCATCTGAGTGTGACCTGAGAACGAGATATGTGCTGCTCCTATCGGGATTTATCGGCACATTCGGGCGGTGTTGCTGGTCTTGTTTTAACCTGTCGAAGTGTCTTGAATTAACGAGATACCGAGTCTGATCGGAACGTCTTGGGAGGAGGTCTATTCCTTCGTTGACCGTGAGAGCTTGTCATGGGCTAAGTTGGGACTCCCCTGCTGGGATTTGAACTTTTGAAAGCCGTGCCCGCGGTTATGGGCAGATGGGAATTTGTTAATGTCCGGTTGTAGATAACTTGAACCTTAAATTAATTAAAATGAATCAACCGAGTGTGTTACCGTGATGGCCTCTTCTCGGCGGGGTCCGGGAAGTGGAAACGGTGTTGGAGTAATGTTTGCGTAGGTTGCTCTCTAGTTTCTCGCACGCGCTTTGCCTCCTCTTCTCGCTCTCTTTTGCGAATAAGTTAGCCACCATACTTGCTAGTCGCTTGCTGCAGCTCCACATATTTACCCTGCCTTACCTATAAGCTTAAATAGTCTTGATCGCGAGGGTGCGAGATTGCTGAGTCCCTGTGGCTCACAGATTACTATTACACCAGATGCAGGGCCTGATGATTTCGCTCCAGGAGACGCGTATGAGCTCAAGTGGGAGTTCGACGAAGACTCTCAACGATACTATGTTTTCTTTCCCGATGATCAGTAGTGGTGCCTAGTTGGGGGTGATTGGGACCGTGTCGCATGTTGGGTTATCTTTCATTTTGGTGTCGTAGTCGGGCCATGAGTGTTTGGTTGATGTAATGTTATTTATGTACTTGATTGACGTGGTGAGTGTAAGCCAACTATGTTATCTCCCCTTTTATTATCATATTACATGGGATGTTGTGAAGATTGCCTAACTTGCGACATATGCCTTCAATGCGATTATGTGTCTAAGTCGTGCCTCGACACGTGGGAGCTATAGTCGCACCGAGGGTGTTACAGCGACGATCATGAACCTCTTCAACAACATGAAGACGGCGCCCATATTGGACTCATACTCCGAGTCAAGCTACGAGACCGCACATGAGACCTTTTCTTTGGTCTTAGAGGAGAGTGATGATGTGCCATCTCCGGCCTTCATCAACGGCTACAACCACGACATGATTGAGCATGGAGACATTTGCACCAACATCTCTCCGACACCCACATATAAAGAGATGCCCCAATTCCCATGTGAGGAGAGCCACCCCACCATGAGCGATATGAGTGACTCCACCATTTGTGACATTGAGTGCATTTCCTATGAGAGGATGAGTGCGACCACCACTAGCCCCACACTTGAGAGCATCCAAGAGGGAGTGAGTGAGCCACCACACTTAGTGAGTGAGGTAGTTGACATGGCACGTGAGGCCACTATGATTTCTAACAACTTAAACTCTACTCCAAGTGTGTTTTCTTTGGTGCTAGGTCTCCTACATGATGACACGCCTATCCTCGACGAGTCCATACCTCCAATGGAGATGACGATGGCCATGGTGGAGGATGATGCACCCCCCACATGGTTCCATCAAGATGGAGATGACCATGACTTGGTCTTCGACACCTCACCTACAACACATGAGCGATGCTCCAAAGGTAACATAGGTGATGGTGCTTCTCTTGTCCCACTAGTGGACTATTTTATGAATGATTGCTTTGCGTGATGTTGACACACCTATACCCATGCTTCATGCTAGTGTGACTTCTTCATGTCATGACTTACCTATTTATGATGAATATGATGACGAGCATGTCGAGTTGGCTAGTTGTGATGCTATGCTCCATAGGATATCATGTGAAAATTCTTTTGGTCACATCATGTTTGACAATCCATTCAGCTTGTCATATGCTATGAGTGAGATATCCCATATTGCATCATTTCAATCTCAACATAGTGACTATGCATGCCCCATTCACATAAATCCTATTTGCACTTATGGCATAGATGACGAGATGATGGTCATCGGCTTTTGTTTTTCATGTGATGATATTGCCATGCTTCCTTTACATGATTTGCGCAATTCATCTACTATGCCACGCCATGATCACAATGTTCCAACTATGCATTGTTTTGGATGTTGTCAATATTCTCCATGTGATGTTTCCACTAATGATCATGAGGAGACCCCCATAGTTTCCTCATCCATATTAGGAGATCTTGATGCATTCCATACTTTGCATGTTTGCCATGATTGCTTGCACTGTATGCATTCCATGAATAACAATGCTCTACATATTTCTTGTGATGCATTACACAATTTGGGTCTCCATTATGCTATACATAATAACAAACCTATCATGATGGATGACATGTTTCTATATCACGCATCACATTTATTTGAGCATTGGATATTTTGTGCTAACCAACACAAGCACGTGCGCATCACGATGGATGATGTGTACATCTACCACGCACACACAATTTTTCCTTTGTCTTTGCTTTGTGTAGGTAATCATGCACAATCGTCAACCTCTCAATCCCAAGAGTTGATGAAATGAGCTCTTGAGAGCAAAGATGACTTGGGATCCCATGAACTATCCTTCCCACCGATCTCTTCGCGCAACGACTACGCGCATCTCTCTCACTTGGCTCTCACATGGCTATGGGCTATATACCGCTTGTCGCTTCATGCTCATTTTACCGTGTTCACTTTGCATGCTATGCTTACTTCTATGCCTTTGCCATGCAATTGTGACCCTTGCGTGCATCTACCCATGATTCACCATTATGCTACTCCTATGTGTAATTGCATGCTTGGTGGAGATCCTTGTTGCTTTTGCCATGTTTATCACGTGCCTCATGCTATTGATGCTATTTTGCTCATATCCTCCTTTCATGCTTGTGATATGTCTTGTGCATTATTCATGCCCACCATTTGCACACATGACATAATTGACATGATTCTTTCTAGTACGTTGCATCTTCGCAATACTAGCTTGCTTGCCTTGATTCACATGATTGCTTGCTTTGTCACATCACCCATGTTCCATTCTTCCTTGCTTTCTTGGGTTGATGACGTATATGTTCATGCCTCTCACATGATATATTTTGTTCATTGTCGCTTGCCTCCAATTGTTGCATCTATGCTTATTGATCATGGAGACTTGGACACTTTACTTGTGATGCATGCTTGCTTGATTAGCCTATTGTATTTGGTTGTTCTCGCATCATCATATGCCTCCATACTATGAAATGCTCCCTTGTACTTTCTTATGATGAGCATGATGCATCCACTTGTTGGGTATTTTACCGCACGAATGATAGGTTTTCCGCTAACCTCATTTGTTTTTCCGAGTGTTTGTCATGTTCTTTCATGTTGACGGATTCACAAGGCGATACCGTCATGACACAATTTGGTCATGTGAAGGCATACACGATGTGCAACACCAACATTTGCGAGAATCTCCTAAAGGTGAACTCCTTCCCTTTGAGCCATCCTCAAATATGAATATTGGATGGGTCACTCTTTCATTGTTGTTTCCTTCTTCTTGTCTACATGTTACATCTATTGGATGGAGGACCGACATTGGAGATGGAACCCATGGACCTTCAAGTTGAGGAGCGCTCGGACTTATTGGATGCACCTTTGAACCTCCACTCATGCCACGACATCAAGCATTGGTATACCAACACCTCCATATTTGTTGATTGTGTTCACACATGTCATGCTCGATGGACATATCATACACATGACAAATTTGCATCTTATGCATGGATTGACTCACATCATGATTGCCTTGTTGCATCTTGTATTCCCATGTCATCCATGATATATGAGCTTGTGCATTTCATTAGCAAATTTGTTGTGATATACCTTGATGGCATATTCATACATCATGATCTTATTGCCTACCATCAATTGCATGCTCACATCACATTGAGCATCCATTACCATATTCATGCTATTGATAAACCGTCTCACTATGACATCATTTTGCACCGTGGTTGCATTGATCATATTCACAAAACATTTGTGTGCATAATGAATGTTTTTGCTCCCATGAATGCTTTGCATACCATTCCATATCTTTTGGATAAGCTTCATGCACCTTGTCATGCTCAATCTTGTCGCACGGACTCATTCTTACATGATGGACACTTTGTCTGCGCTAACCATTGTATTTCTGAGTGTCATTTGTGTTTGCTCTTTTTGCATGTGTACCACTCCGGAGACACCTTGGAGTACTTGGATTGCGCCATGTCTTCCACTTCATCCAACTACAAGTCCGTCTACGACAACCGCTTCCATGGTGATGAGGATCACGATCCAAGGTCGGATCTTTCCCAAGGGAGGGGAGATGATGCGGAGCATCCTACGATCATCCCCATGTACACTCAAGCATACGCCTTTGGGCCTAAGGTGAACTCGCTCCTTCCCGAATCTTCCCTTTGCGCATGTAAGACATGGATGCTACTTCATGTGCGGACCTTGTGCATACTCATGTACACCCGAGGAGACCATGGAGAACCCAAGGACCAGGGCCAAGCATGCGCGGAAGCGACGACGGAAGAAGGCGGAGACAGCTCCAAGACTTGGACATCCGGCCGCTGGAGACGACCCCTGCAGCAACAGCCTCCCAGCCGCCAAGTGCTACAGGCCCCGGACATCCGGCGCCTTGCCAAGTCCCGGACATCCGGCCTCGGCCTCGGAAATCCGGACACCGCCGAACCCGAGAGCAACAAGACCAACCCCGCTAGCCCGGACATCCGCCCCCCAGCCCGGGCATCCGGCGCCTGTCTGCGCACAGTGAACGGGCCAAGGGTCCATGTATCCCTCTTTCCCACTTACCCCTTCGTGGCTTAGACTATATATACCCCCCCACCTCCTTCTAGTTAGGGTCAGCATTGGTTTAGCTCATATTTATAGATAGAGCATTGCTCATCCACATCGGATCTACTCCACGAGAGAGACCGCGGCCTCTACGGAGAAGATCCCTTTGGATTCAAGACCTCGTCGCGGAGAAGATCATCAAGACCCCCTCTTGGGCGGCCCCCTCAAGACCTCCTCACGGAGAAGACCGTTACCTCTTGTATCGTCCGTTGTTGACTTTGGATCTTGTATCTTCCTTTGTGTTCATGGATCTAGCGCATGTGTGATCAGAGAACAAAATGTGGACTTTGGTTGACTTGCCCAATGATCGGCAAGCCATAGAGAATAAATGGATCTTCAAGAAGAAGACTGGCGCTGACGGTAATATTACTGTCTACAAAGCTCGACTTGTTGCGAAAGGTTTTCGACAAGTTCAAGGAGTTCACTATGATGAGACCTTCTCACCCATAGCGATGCTTAAGTCTGTCCGAATCATGTTAGTAATTGCCGCATTTTATGATTATGAAATTTGGCAAATGGATGTCAAAACTGCATTCCTTAATGGATATCTTAAAGAAGAGTTGTATATGATGCAACCGGAAGGTTTTGTCGATCCAAAAGGTGCTAACAAAGTGTGCAAGCTCAAACGATCCATTTATGAACTGGTGCAAGCCTCTCGGAGTTGGAATATATGCTTTGATAGTGTGATCAAAGCATATGGTTTTATATAGACTTTTGGAGAAGCCTATATTTACAACAAAGTGAGTGGGAGCTCTGTAGCATTTCTGATATTATATGTGGATGACATATTGCTGATTGGAAATGATACTAAATTTCTGAATAGCATAAATGGATACTTGAATAAGAATTTTTCAATGAAAGACCTTGGTGAAGCTGCTTATATATTGGGCATCAAGATCTATAGAGATAGATCAAGACGCTTAACTGGACTTTCACAAAGCACATACCTTGATAAAGTTTTGAAGAAGTTCAAAATGGATCAAGCAAAGAAAGGGTTCTTGCCTGTGTTACAAGGTGTGAAGTTGAGTCAGACTCAATGCCCGACCACTGCAGAAGATACAGAGAAAATGAAAGTCATTCCCTATGCTTCAGCCATAGGTTCTATCATGTATGCAATGCTGTGTACCAGACCTGATATGTGCCTTGCTATTAGTTTAGTAGGAGGTACCGAAGTAATCCAGGAGTGGATCACTGGACAGAGGTCAAGAACATCCTGAAATACCTGAGAAGGACTAAGGATATGTTTCTCGTTTATGGAGGTGACAAAGAGCTCGTCGTAAATGGTTACGTCGATGCAAGCTTTGACACTGATCCAGATGACTCTAAGTCACAAACCGGATACGTATTTTTATTGAATGGTGGAGCTGTCAGTTGGTGCAGTTCCAAGCAGAGCGCCGTGGCGGGATCTACGTGTGAAGCAGAGTACATAACTGTTTCGGAAGCAGCAAATGAAGGAGTCTGGATGAAGGAGTTCATATCCGATCTAGGTGTCATACCTAGTTCATTAGGTCCAATGAAGATCTTTTGTGACAATACTGATGCAATTTCCTTGGCAAAGGAATCCAGGTTTCACAAGAGAACCAAGCACATCAAGAGACGCTTCAATTCCATCTGCGATCAAGTCAAGGAGGGAGACATAGAGATTTGCAAGATACATACGGATATGAATGTTGCAAACCCGTTGACTAAGCCTTGATACGTCTCCAATGTATCTATAATTTATGAAGTATTCATGCTATTATATTATGCATCTTAGATGTTTTTATATGCATTTATATGCTATTTTATATGATTTTTGGGACTAACCTATTAACCTAGAGCCTAGTGCCAGTTTCTATTTTCCCCTTGTTTTTGAGTATTGCAGAAAAGGAATCCAAATGGAGTCCAATTGATATGCCAATTTTTAATGATTTTTATGGACCAAAAGAAGCCCCCAGTGTAAAAGAGTTGGTCCAGAAGAGTCCAGAGCCGTCCACGAGGGTGGGGGGCACGCCCCACCCCCTAGGCGTGGGCCCCTATCTCGTGGACGACTCGGAGACCCCCCTGAAGTGAAACCGACACAAAAAATTCCTATAAATACAGAAAACCCAAGAAAATAACCTAGATTGGAAGTTCCACCGCCGCAAGCCTCTGTAGCCATGAGAAATCAATCTAGTCCCTCTCTGGCACCCTGCCGAAGGGGGCCATCATCACCAGAGGGCATGGAGGAGGATCCCGGAGGGGCCATCATCACCATGAAGGCCAAGGACCAGAGGGGGAACCTCTCCCCATCCAGGGGGGAGGCTATGGAGGAGGAAGCACAAGGGGGAGAACCTCTCCTCCTCTCTCTCGATGGCGCCAGAGTGCCATCGGGAGGGGAATCATCGCCACGGTGATCGTCTTCATCAACATCACCATCCTCATCTCTTTTATGCGGTCCAGTCTCCCGCACCCCGCTATAATCCCTACTTGAACATGGTGCTTTATGCCACATATTATGATCCAATGATGTGTTGCCATCCTATGATGTTTTGAGTAGATATCCTTTGTCTTTGGGTTGATTGATGATCTAGATTGGTACGAGTTGTGTGTTTTATTTTGGTGCTGTCCTATTGTGCCCTCCGTGTCCCGCAAGTGTGAGGGATTCCTGCTGTAGGGTGTTGCAATACGTTCATGATTCGCTTATAGTGGGTTGCTTGAGTGACAGAAGCGTGAACCCGAGTAAGGGGGTTGTTGCGTATGGGATAAAGGGGACTTGATGCTTTAATGCTATGGTTGGGTTTTACCTTAATGATCTTTAGTAGTTGCGGATGCTTGCTAGAGTTCCAATCATAAGTGCATATGATCCAAGAAGACAAAGTATGTTAGCTTATGCCTCTCCCCCATATGAAATTGCAATGACGACCACCGGTCTTGTTAACAATTGCCTAAGACAACTCCGCACAGCGATCCATCATTATTCCACACTCGCTATTTATAATATTTAGTAATATATTCTAACTTTATGATAACAGCACCTACTTTTATGTTTTAGCTCTCCGATATCATGCAAAGTTATCCTCTTCATACCCACAATGTAGTTTTATTTCTCGTTTCTGGTTGGAAGCAAACGTTCGGTGTACGTAGAGTCGTATCAGTGGTAGATAGGGCTTGAGAGAATATTGATCTTACCTTTAGCTCCTTGTGGGTTCGACACTCCATACTTATCGCTTCCACCATTGGGAATTGCTACGATGATTCCCTGCACTTGGGGATTATCAAGCTCTTTTCTGGCGCCGTTGCCGGCAGCAATAGCGTGGGGTTGATATTCTCGTGTGTGCTTGTTTGATTTCTTCACTAAGTAGATTTTGTTTTTCCCTTTTTGTTTCTATTTAGTTGTGGGTGAAACATACATTTTTTTTAAAAGAATGAAAATACAAAAAAATTACTTGCCTCTCATACCTAAAAAGTTTTTCAATAAGAGAAGTGATTGGAAGGTTATGTATTGGAGAAGTGAGGGTCGACCTTGAACACTTGTGTTCATGCTCATGGAAACAATGTAATTTTTTTATGGAATCTTCTCTGAAAATAATTATCCCCTTGTATATATATCCATTGTATTATAAAAATAATGTGCCAAGCTTCGGTTTTAGGATGATTAGATTGCTTGTTTACTATGTACAGTTCAAAAACAGAAACTTTGGCTGTAGCGCGTGATTTTAATTTTTTTTACTGGAAAGTCAAATGGGTCTGAAACATTTTTCACATTACTTCTATATAATCTTTTTAAATTTTCATATTTTTTAGAATTTGTTGGAGTTATAGAAGTTTACTAAACTTCTAGATTACTACAGACTGTCCTGTTTTTGACAGATTCTGTTTTCTATGAGTTGTTCGCTTATTTTGATGAATCTATGGGCAGTATCGGGGGGTATGAACCATGGTGAAGTTGGAATACATTAGATATATTTCTAATATGAAATTGGAATAAGTTTGCAACAACACCTAAAGGTAGTGATTTGCTTTATTTACACTAACGGATCTCACAAAGTTTTTGTTAAAGTTTTGCGTGGATGAAGTGTTCGAAGATCGAGGAGCTATCGGTATGAGAAGAATAAAGAGAGGCAAGATCTCAAGCTTGGGGATGCCCAAGGCACCCCATGTAAATATTTCAAGGATACTCAAGCATCTAAGCTTGGGGATGCCCCGGTTGGCATCCCATCTTTCTTCTTCAACAATTATCGGTATACCTCGGTTTTTGTTTTGTTCACATAATTTGTGTCCTTTGTGTTTTTGTTTTTCCTTTAAGAACCATGCTAGTATGAGATAGCCCTTTATTTATTTATAGAATACTTCATGTGCTTCACTTATATCTTTTAAGTATGATCTTATAGAATTGCTCTTTGTGCTTCACTTAAATCTTTTGAGTATGGTTTTATAGAATGCTTCATGTGCTTCACTTATATATTTTGAGCTTGGATATTGGTTAGTATATATTAATTGTAGGATGCTCAATGAACTTCACTTATATGTTTTGGAGTATGAGTAATGCTATCATCTAAAGTGGATTTAGAAGAAGGTTGCTCCCACTATTCCCAATGAGAGGAATTTTGCTTATGAGAAGACTAGTAAAATTTGTATGCTTGTAGATCATGAACAGAATGCTTTATGTGCTGGTTATATTGTTGAACTCATTCATGATGCTACTGAAAATTATTATGAGGGAGGAATACATGTTTGTAGGAGTTGCAATAATATCAAGTTTCCTCTCTATATGCTTAAAGTTTTGAAGTTATACTTGTTTTTCCTTCCTATGCTAGCTGATTCTTGTTCCTATAAATTGTGTGCTCAAAAAATCCACAGGCATAGGAAGTGGGTTAGGTTTAAATGTGCTAGTCATATTCTTCATGATGCTCTCTTTATGTTTCAATTCTTATCTTTTATGTGAGCATCATTGAAATCATCATGCCTAGCTAAAAGGCATTAAAGAAAAGCGCTTGTTGGGAGATAACCCAATATTTACCCTTACTGTTTTTGTGTGTTTACATGATTAAGCTACTTTAGTAATCATGTTTTATATCTTTTGTTTCAATAAATTGCCAAGTAAGACCTTTGGGAAGACTTGGGTGAAAGTTAATGTGATCTTGCTGTAAAAAATAGAAACTTTGCGCTCACGAGATTAGCTGTCATTTTTTTTACAGAAGAGCGCGATTGAGTTGATTCTTTTTTCAGAAGATTAATATATAAATTCCTCACGTCCACCAATTTATTTCATAATGTTTGGAGTAGCAGAAGTATGGCTAGTGTTCAGATCATTACAGATTGTTCTGTTTCTGACAGATTATGTTTTCATGCATAGTTTGCTTGTTCTCTAGTTTCTTTCTATGGCTTGTATTTCTCAATATAAATTGTAGAAATGATAGGGTACAGTAGGCATTGTGTGAGAACAATTATGAACCTTTTCTTTGACAATACAAAAGTGAATGGTTTACTCTTTACCATACTAACCTATCTCACGAAGTCCCGTTAAGTTTTGTGTGATTGAAGTTTTCAAGCTTTGGGTGAGATATCGATATGAGGAGAATAAGGAGTGGAAAGACCCTAAGCTTGGGGATTACCAATGCAACCCAAGGTAATATTCAAGGAAGACTCAAGCACCTAAGCTTGGGGATGCCCCGGAAGGCATCCCCTATTTCGTCTTCAAAACTATCGGTATACCTTACTCAAAGCTATATTTTTATTCGTCACATGATATGTGTTTTGCTTGGAGCGTATTTTCAATTTTACTTGCTGTTTGAATAAAATCATTGGATCTGAAATCTTGAATGAAAAAGAATCCTCCCATGGCTAGTTAATTATTTGACTACTCAGTGTTCTTCACTTATATCTTTTTGGAGTAGTTTGTCATTTACTCACGTGCTTCACATATATCCTATGAGTAAATGGTTGAATGAATTGAATATCATAAATCTGAATTTATATATGTTTCATATGCTTATAACATGGGGAGTAATGACTTCACACATAATAAATAAGTATAGGTAGTAAACTTATTGGAAGTTAACAAACACAGAATTGGTCACTTGAACAATTCATGAAAGAATATTGAAAGAAGAGAGATTTCACATATAAATATACTATCTTGGACATCTTTTGCAATTGCGAGCACTCATTAAAATATGACATGCTAAAAGGTTGATGTTGGACAAGGAAGACAACTTAATGAGTTATGTTTTCCTATATCCGAAACATTATATTGCCTTTGATCACCAACATGTTGAGCTTGCCTTTCCCTCTCATGCTAGCCAAATTCTTTGCACCAAGTAGAGATACTACTTGTGCTTCCAAACATTCCTTAAACCAGTTTTTCCATGAGAGTCCACCATACCTACCTATGGATTGAGTAAGATCCTTCAAGCAAGTTGCGATCGGTGCATGCAATAAAAATTGCTCTCTAAATATGTATGATCTATTAGTGCGAAGAAAATAAGCTTTATACGAACTTGTGATAAGGAAGAAATAAAATCGACAGATTGCATAATAAAGGTCTTTATCACAAGCTGCAATATAAAGTGACATTCTTTTGCATTAAGATTTTGTGCATCCAACCATAAAAATGCATGACAACCTCTGCTTCCCTCTGCGAAGGGCCTATCTTTTACTTTTATCTTCTACCCTTATACCAGAGTCATGGTGGTCATCACCTTTCCTTTTTACACTTTTTCTTTTGGCAAGCACTTTGTGTTGGATCGATCCGGATATATATATATATCCACTTGGATGTAGGTCCTCATAAATTATTATTGTTGACATTACCCTTGAGGTAAAAGTTTGGGAGGCGAAACTATAAGCCCCTATCTTTCTCTGTGTCCGATTAAAACTTTGAACCCATAAATATCACATGAGTGTTAGCAATTGCGAAAGATTAAATGATAGTTGAGTATGTGGAGTTTGCGGAATCAAAGCTCTTACATAGACCCTTCCCAAAAATAAGATGAATTGCAATTTTTTGACGACTAAGAGCACGGTTTATTAGTTTTCAAGAAAGTTTATGATCTATACTTTGACATGTGAATAGCTTGTTACTTGATCATGATAAGTTTCATGAGTTGAGCTACTGTTATGATATATAATGATGCTAGAAAAAGTGATTGGAACTATCATTGATGAAACTTATGCACTTGCTAGTATTCACTCTTTATAAATTATTTCTTTTATCATTTACCTACTCGAGGACGAGCATGAATTAAGCCTCTCTCATGAGCAAAACATGATCAGCACCAAGACTCCATGGGTGTTAGAATCATTACAATGTAATCTAGATTATTGACTCTAGTGCAAGTGGGAGACTGAAGGAAATATGCCCCAGAGGCAATAATAAAGTTGTTATTTATATTTCCTTATATCATGATAAATGTTTATTATTCATGCTAGAATTGTATTAACCGGAAACTTAGTACATGTGTGAATACATAGACAAACAGAATGTCACTAGTATGCCTCTACTTAACTAGCTCGTTAATCAAAGATGGTTAAGTTTCCTAACCATAGACATGAGTTGACAATTGATGAGCGGGATCACATCATTAGAGAATGATGTGATTGACTTGACCCATCCGTTAGCTTAGCACTATGATCGTTTAGTTTATTGCTATTGCTTTCTCCATGACTTATACATGTTCCTATGACTATGAGATTATGCAACTCCCGAATACCGGAGGAACACTTAGTGTGCTATCAAACGTCACAACGTAACTGGGTGACTATAAAGATGCTCTACAGGTGTCTCCCATGGTGTTTGTTGAGTTGACATAGATCGAGATTAGGATTTGTCACTCCAATTGTTGGAGAGGTATCTCTGGGCCCTCTTGGTAATGCACATCACTATAAGCCTTGCAAGCAATGTGACTAATGAGTTAGTTGCAGGATGTTGCATTACGGAACGAGTAAATAGACTTGCCGGTAACGAGATTGAACTAGGTATTGAGATACCAACGATCAAATCTCGGGCAAGTAACATACCAATGACAAAGGGAACAACGTATGTTGTTATGCGGTTTGACCGATGAAGATCTTCGTAGAATATGTAGGAATCAATATAAGCATCCAGGTTCTGCTATTGGTTATTGACCGGAAGTGAGTCTCGGTCATGTCTACATAGTTCTCGAACCCGTAGGGTCCGCACGCTTAACGTTCGACGACGATCGGTATTATGAGTTTATGTGTTTTGAACTACCGAATGTAGTTCGGAGTCACGGATGTGAACACGAACATGATGAGGAGTCTTAAAATGGTCGAGACATAAAGATCGATATATTGGAAGGCTATGTTTGGACATCGGAATGGTTCCAGATGAGTTCAGGCATTTACCGGAGTACCGGGGGGGGGGGGTTACCGGAACCCCCCGGGAGTCAATGGGCCTTATTGGGCCTTAGTGGGAGAGAGGAGGAGGCGGCCAGGTGGAGGGCGCCCCCCCAATCCCAATCCGAATTGGGTGGGGGGCCGGCCCCACTTTCCTTCCCTCTCTCTCCCTCTTCCTTCTTCTCCTACTCCAACTAGGAAAGGGGGGAAACCTACTCCTAGTGGGAGTAGGACTCCCCCTTGGGCACGCCATACAGAGGGTCGGCCCTCCCCTCCTCCACTCCTTTATATACGGGGGAGGGGGGCACCCCATAGACACACAAGTTGATTGTTTAGCCGTGTGTGGTGCCCCCCTCCACAGAATTCCACCTCGGTCATATCATTGTAGTGCTTAGGCGAAGCCCTGCGTCGGTAACTTCATCATCACCATCATCACGCCGTCGTGCTGACGAAACTCTCCCTCGGCCTCAGCTGGATCAAGAGTACGAGGGATGTCATCGAGTTGAACATGTGTAGATTGCGGAGGTGCCGTGCGTTCGGTACTTGATCGGTTGGATCACGAAGACGTTCGACTACATCAATCACATTTCATAATGCTTCCGCTTTTGGTCTACGAGGGTACGTAGACATACTCTCCCCCTCTCGTTGCTATGCATCTCCTAGATAGATCTTGCTTGATCATAGGAATTTGTTTGAAATACTATGTTCCCCTACAAGACATGTGCTGTCATTTGATGAACGGGATCACAACATTAGGAGAATGATGTGATGGACAAGACCCATCCATTAGCTGAGCATAATGATCGTTAAGTTTTAATGCTATTGCTTTCTTCATGGCATATACATATTCCTTTGACTATGAGATTATGCAACTTCCGGATACCGGAGGAATACCTTGTGTGCTATCAAACGTCACAATGTAACTGGGTGATTATAAAGATGCTCTACAGGTATCTGCGAAGGTGTTTGTTGGGTTGGCATAAATCAAGATTAGGATTTGCCACTCCGGGTATCGGAGAGGTATCTCTAGGCCCTCTCGGGAATGCACATCATAATAAGCCTTGCAAGCAATGTGACTAATGAGTTAGTTGCGGGATGATGTATTACAGAACGAGTAAAGAGACTTGCTGGTAACGAGGTTGAACTAGGTATGAAGATACCGAAGATCGAATCTGGGGCAAGTAACATACCGATGACAAAGGGAATTATGTATGTTGTCATTGCGGTATGACCGATAAAGATCTTCGTAGAATATGTAGGAACCAATATGAGCATCCAGGTCCCGATGTTGGTTATTGACCGGAGAGGTGTCTCGGTCATGTCTACATAGTTCTCGAACCCGTAGGGTCCATACGCTTAACATTCGATGACGATTTTGTATTATATGAGTTATGTGATTTGGTGACTGGATGTTGTTGGAGTCCCAGATGAGATCACGGACATGATGAGGAGCCTCTAAATGGTCAAGAGGTAAAGATTCATATATAGGACGATGATATTCAGACATCGGACGTGTTCTGGGGGTACCAGGTACATATCGGGTCACCGGAAGGGGTTCGGGCATCCCCCCGGCAACTACATGGGCCTAATGGGCCAAGGGGACAGAACAGCCCCTAGGGGGCTGGTGCGCCCCATGTAGGCCAAAATAAGGAGGAAGGAAAGAGGGGAAGAGAGAAAGGAAGGCGATGGATTCAGCCTCCCTCCTCCTTTCTTCCCCCTCTGGATGAATATATGGAAGGGGGGGAGGCCGAACTGGGAGGCACCCAAGTAGGATTCCTCCTACTTGGGGCGCCCCCTTGGCTGCCTCTCCTCCCCTCCAACCTATATATAGGACAACACTATTCTAATCTTGGGATTATGGATCACAACCGACCCTATAAGGGCCCGATGGACCCCACCTGAACTTCCGTGAACTGCCCGGCCCGGCCTGACCCAAGATGCCCCGACAGGATCCCACCCGATCCCGAGACGCCTCGACAGGATCCACCTGATCCCCTCGATCCCGAGCCGCCCCAGCCCCCCTCCTCGCCGCTCCTCTCCTCCTCGCCGTCGATCTTCGCCGGATCTGCCGCCTCCCCCACGTCTATAGCTCCTGGCCGGCCGGATCCGCCGCCTCCCCTCCATCTCCAGCTCCTGGCCGACCACCAGCACGGGCGAGCGAGCGACGGCGGACGCCGGCACGAGGGAGCCCGTGTCGCCTGGACACGACGAAGCCGCCATGGACTCCAGGAAGCCGCATCCTCATTCCATCCTCACTGCCCGACGCCTTGGTAGACCAGATGACGACCCCGACGCAAGCTACGGCGAACGGCGCGGCCAACGGAGCAACTCCTCGGTGGAGGCGGCATCGGCGGCGCCTTCAAATTCAGCAACAGTACATGAACTTCCTCCCAATTGTTGCCTTATTCTTCAATCTTGCCTTGTCTGACCTTCTTGCTTCGTGCAGATGAACTTCGCGCCCTCTGCAAGACATGGATTGCCATGGAATTCCTCTCCTACCTCCACGATGAATTGTTCTCAAGGTGGCCTATCAGCTGTTGGAAAAAGGTTGGCCGAACTTCTAGCTAGGGTATGGTTGAACTTCTTCCTTCTGTTTGTTATTTGCTTACAGCCATGTGAAGTTCTGGTAGTGTGTGAGCCTCAGTCCAGGCTACAAAACAGCATTGTAAAATCTGCCTGCTTACAGCCATGTGAAGTTCAGGTAGTTTGTGAGCCTCAGTCCAGGCTGCAAAGCATTTGTAAAATCTGCCTGCTTACAGCCATGTGAAGTTCAGGTAGTTTGTAAGCCTCAGTCCAAGCTGCAAACAGTAGAAAAAAATGCCTATGAAATCTGCCTGCCTTTTCACATTCACATGTGAAAAGCCATGTGAAGTTCAATTATTAAGTGTATAAGAGTTCAGATTGGTATGTATCTGGTTCTGTGAAAAAAATAAAAGGAAAATAGAACATACATGTGATCTCACATGAAGGTCAGGTTGGTATGCACCAGTGGTTCAACCATCCAAACTTATGAAGGTTCAGGTTTTTTAACTGTAGATAGTATTTCCCCTTTGCAAAACAAGAAGTTCAGGGTGTTGATAGTGCTCAGTTCAGGTACATATAAGTAATCAAATAGTGTACAATTAACAAAATGTGAGGTTCATTCTGTGAAGGGTGCTCAGTCCAGGTACAAAAGTATTGGCAGATGCTCAACTCAGTGCATAGTGTGATGCCTGTCCTAGGGGGGAAAATCTGTACATGAACACCACTTTATATATGAGAAGTTCGCTGTCAATAATGCTAAGTTCAGTTACAAAGGTATAGGCAGATGTAACTTGTGTGCTAATAAACATTTTTTTCTTTTATGTCAGCAAGACGAGAGACGCATGAAGAAGCTTAGAAGTTCCCAGTAGCAAGTACACAATCCCAAGCCTGTACGCGTTGCACCACCCCCTCAATGGGTCACACCTCAAACGCTCCAACAACATTGCCAACATGCTCTAGACCAAAATTGGATGACACCCGAAACACATGGAGACTTCCAAGATGCTGGGTCACAACCCTATCCGCACAACTTTGTGCCTCCACCTAATTGGGTGACGCCGGAAATCCCCCACGGATTCTTTGTATCGACCAGCAGACTCCCAAGCACGCCGATGGAGGAGGGGGTTAGCTCAAGTCCTGCGTGTAACTCTGGAGGTTATCCTGGTGTGCCTCATCAATGCCAAAGCAAAGCAACTAAACCGGATCCAAGGACAAATCCAACAGGAACACACACACGGAGGAGAGTGCTCTGCACACTACCACCGCTGGATCCTCCTGCTGCTGCTACAAGTCAGAATTGTACGGGAGATAAGGTACATGGATTGCTTCACAAAACAAGAGAGCAAACCAAGACCAGGATCGCAATGCCTCCGCAACCACCTCAAGCAAAGAGGACGCAAACAAGAGAGAGGCCATCTTCAGCCCTCCTTCCTCCTCGTGATCCACTCCTGCATCCTGCTATGATTACTCCGCCGTGCCCCATCCCAGAGGGACAACATCAGACTCCAGTGGAGTTGCGATCATACACACACGTAAGTGAAACAAAAAAAAATTATATACGCATCTTGTATTATCTACAAATTTTCCGCTCCCTCCAGGATAACAAGTTCATAAACTGCATTTTAACGTGCCGTTTGGATTATTTTTCCTTTTTCTGCAGACGTCGGATCTCCCGGATTATCTAATACCAAGACTAAAGATGCGATTCCAAGATGTAGAGAATGCAAGGGAATTTTATAACAGATATGCCAGACACGTTGGTTTTGGAATCAGGAAGGCGAGGGGGGGATGACAACCACAAGTATTTTGTTTGCGCATTCCAAGGGATACACACATCTTCCGTTTCAGAAGCTAACAGGAAGTGAAACAAAACATCGCAGAGGACAGGCTGCAATGCAAGAATGAGGGTGAAGGTGTAGGAGGATAACACATGCGTAGTAGTGGACATTGAGTACAATCATAATCACCAACTCATGCAAACTGATGACATGCTAGTATTCTTGCACTCACACAAGAATTATGGCCCCACTATTTTGGAGTACGTAAAGCTCCTGCAGTACCATGATGTCAAGCACACAACAATCATGTCCATGCTATCCGAAAATGAAGATGGAAGCTACTTCCTAAGCATGACCGGACGAGACCTACTAAACTAGTAAGTATTCAAACATCCACATACTACAATGTACATAGCATCCTAGGTCACAACCCGTTGTTAGCAAAAATAACAAATGCATGTTTGCATGTAATTTGCAGGAAAGCCATGAATGCAAGGAAATATGATTTGGATGATGTGCTGAAACTTGTTTCATTCTTTAAAGACATGAAGGCAATCAATGATGAGTTTTTCTATGACATACAAGTAGACAAGGACAAGTCAATTAAAAACATTTTCTGGTCCAATGCAAGCTGCTGAGGAACCTATCAAGACTTTGGCGATTGCGTAACGTTCGACACAACTTACAAGACCAACAGATTTCATATGCCTCTGGGAGTGTTTGTTGGAACAAACCATCACTTGCAGTCAACGATATTTTCTGTTGCCCTGGTCAGAGACGAAGATGCAAAGTCATTCAAGTGGTTGTTCGATACATTTGTACGGTGCATGAACAACAAGCACCCAACTTGCATTCTAACAGGTGAGTTCAAAAAAAAACCTCTACAAGTTTCATCATCTTTTCAGTCTATGGGTCTGTATTGGGTACATTGGTTTTCTTTGAAAATAATGTAAAGCAAGCAGTTCAACCACTGTTAGCACAGAAGTCCAACTAATAGTAGAAGAAAGCAAAATTATCTGCCACATGTTTAGGAAAAAATTAGTTATGAATGTGAAGTTCAAATAGAGGAACCATAGAAGTTCAAGGACACTGCTGTATGAAAAAACATATGAAACATGTTGAGGAAAAATGTAGTTTTGTATGTGAAGTTCAAGCACTGGTACCACAGAAGTTCAACAACACTGCTGTAAGGAAAAAATATGTGACATTATTAGATAGTCCTACTGCTACCTGTGAAGTTCAAGTACTTGTACATCATAAGTTCACCATCAGTGCAAAAAAGCAAGTTATATATTTTTAATTCATGCAGACCAGTGCCCCTCGATGGCAAAAGCTATACCACAATCATTCCCAAACACCGTCCACAAGCTATGCCGTTGGCACATCTTGAAGAAGTACAAGGAATACCTCGTGTTGCTGTACAAAAAGTATAAAACATTCAAAGAGGAGTTCACAGCTATATTAAACTGGCCGCTGATGCCAACGGAGTTTGAAACTGCTTGGGCTGAACTCGTGCACAAGCACAACCTGGAGAACGACCAGATAATGATGCAGCTGTGGAGTGATAGGAAAATGTGGATTTCAGCATATTACAAGAACATTTTCTTGCTAGAATGACTTCCACACAATGAAGTGAGAGCATGAATCACGTTCTCAAGAAAGGGTTTGTCAAGGGGACCCAGAACCTACACAAGTTTGCTAGGCGGGTAAATATTTGCATACAAACTCAAATGCAGAAGGAGAACGAGCAAACAATGACCAGCATGGTATGAAGACACAAAAAAACCCCATCATGTTCTATTTTCCTTCAACATGTGCACTTTGAATTTTAAAAAATGAAACCCAAGACTCTGCTTCGACTAATATCTTACTTTTTGACATGTGCAGACCAATCCTGTGACAAAAACAACTTACGGCTATGAGGAAGACATGTGTATCAAGTACACGAGAGCCGTGTACACCGAGATGAGGACTAGGATGAGAAAAGCCATGCTATTTCGCGCAAAGCGTACAACAGAGCCCACTAAGTACCTTGTGTACTACCACAACAAGCCTGGCCATGATGATGAAGAAAGGTTTTCCTGGTCAAAGCATGAATTTCAGGTTGTAGCTGACCCAGAGAATGAAATATACGAGTGTGAATGCAAGCTTTGGACACACACAAGTGAGCGGAAAAACAAACTCATTAAATAGCCAAACTAGTAGTATCATATCAAAATATATGAAACTCATTGCTGGCTCACAAACTATATATTCTGCATTCATCACAAAATGCAGGCCTGTTCTGCCTTCACATTATGAACATACTGGACTACCTGAAGCCTGACAAATTTCCACACAAGTATATCCTCAAACGGTACACAAAGACTGCAAAATCACAACCAACCTTTGATACAAGGGACTACAACACAACTGCATCGGATGGCAGCTCAAGACTATCAAAGCAAGACCTCTTGCTGCAGCTAAATTTGATGGTTAACAAGAAAGTGATGAGATGTGACCAGCAATATGACAGAGCCTACCATGTTCTCAAGAGGCTCGTGGAAGAGCTTGATGCAATACATTCAGCAAATCAAGCGGATGCTGACAAAAGGATGGCTGAAGAGGACGCTGAAATTGAAGATGACCTTCATTATTATGCAGCTGAAATGCTCAACGCCGCCGCTCAAGCCAACCAATGCAAGCAGGGTGTTAACCAATCAATGGAGCAGCGACAACAAGAGACGATGAAACTACCACTTTACTCTAAAACAAAGGGTAGGAAGAAAATTTCTGCAGCAAAGAAAAGTGACAAGAGAGCTCAAATAAAGGCACCACCTGCAGGAAGAGTCGTCGTGCTCTATGACAACGGAGTGCCACTTGGACACAGGTAATGTAGTGTGTGCAAAAAGGTTGCAGGACACAGCAAGCTCACCTGTCCAACACTCTTGGAAAGAAACAATGCCGAGGAGGTCAAGCAACCCAAAGTTCAAAAACAGCAGCCCAAAGTTATAGAGCAAAAGAAGGGACCACACCCATAGAAAGCAAGCAACACACTATGTAGCATATGCAAGGAGTATGAACCACATAATGCAAGAACATGCCCGAAGCGCACAGATGCTGAAAAGACAAGCAAAAAGCCAGAGAAGAAACAGAAAGCAAAACCTAGAGCCAGCAACAAGAAAGTGGTGGAAGATGAAGAGGAAGATGAAGACACTGCCGAAGAAGAGGAAGACGAAGAGGAAGAGGACGATGAAGAGGAAGAGGATGATGAAGAGGAGGAGGACGATGAAGAGGAAGAGAAAGAGGAAGATGAAGAGGAAGAGGACGATGAAGAGGAATAGAAAGAGGAAGATGAAGAGGAAGAGGTACATGTCAACCAAAAACCAATACAACCAAAGCCTAGGAGGAGCGCAAGGCTGATGAACAGTTAGAATAGGTCAATTAACACAAAGCAAACTTATGTCATGTCAATGTGCAGAATATTATTCCACTATAGAAAACAATATTTTAGGAGAAAGCTTACTTGAACTTTTATTGTTGAAGTTTCAAAGAAATTATACAATAGAAGTTCAAGTAAGCTTACTGCAGAAGTACTAGTATAGTACAAGAGGAGGTGCTGATGATGTATTGCCTGAAAGAGCAAGCAGTAATAAAAAAATGGAAAATATACATTGTGAAGTTCAAGTAATATTACTGCAGAAGTCCTGCTATATTATGAGAGGAAGTGCTGTGCTGGTGATGTATTCCATCCAAAGTGCAAGTAAGAATAAAAATGAAAAATATACACTACGAAGTTCAAGTAACATTACAGTGGAAGTTCTGGTATATTATGGCAGGAGGTGCTGGTGTTGTATTCCATAAAATACCAACCAACAAATAATCATACAGTTTTGAAGTTCAGGTCAGCTTATAGAAGAAGTTCTGGTATATAAAATCGATGTAGGAAAAAATATGCTTAAAAAATAAAGTTTTGCCGTATGAACTAAGGTTAGCAAGCCTAAGACAACGCGTTCAAATGTGAAGTTTTGTTTGGATACGTGCAGAAGTTCATGTACAATGCCGACAAAAAGATAAAGAAACGTCAAGGACTGTATGAGAATATTTTTGCAAAAAGTTACAGTTGAAATCCATTAGCACTTGAGAAAACACAAAAAAACAAATATAGATTCTATGCAAAAGGCTACATATTGGTTGGGTTAAAAAATATCAATACATTACACAACACAGAATATCCTCTCCATCTGAAACCAGCAGCCCAGCCACATCTCAAAGTAGAAGTTCAAGTCTACGATCATATGTTGGACCCAAAATTAAACAACACAAAAAAACAAGCAGTTCAACCATAGCCGAGGAGAGAAGTTCAGGTACATCTGTTGGGGCAAAAACATACAACACATGGATACTGAAAACGATGCAGTAAATTGAAATTCACAAGCCAAATCATTCTTCACACCAAATACATTTGTCCACAATATCATAAGCAATAGTGCTCCAGCTATAGATAAACAAATCATTAAAACATTCTTACAACCAAATCTTTACATAATCGTTCCAATCATTATCAAACCTAAAATCTGTACGAAATCAAATCTACAATGAAACTAATGCTTCGAATTCATGGGCCAAAGGACTGGATCTCTTTAGGGAGCTTTGCACGCATGACTTCATTCTTCTCGCTAAACATTAAAGTGTGCATAAACTCAACCTTCCAGTCATCTTCAGCAGCCTGCAAACAAAGAAAATGAAACGATGGTTTAGTAACGGATAACTAAAACCACAGCAGGAGCGTCTCAGCAAAAACACACAAGAAAAATGAAAGGATGATGAGACAAGAACAAGGACAAAACATACTTCCACATCACCAAAATATTCAACAAGCTCATCGCCATCATATGAAGAGCAGAACTTCACGGCAAAGAAACCACAATCATTATTCTTCTGCTTTGGAACATCTATAAAAGTCGGCCTCTTTGCAATAGTCACCCAGTTAGGCTGCTTGCTCGCTTTGTACGCAGCCTTGCTGTGCACCTCCTCGAGCAACCCAACAAATCTCTTGATCTGCCAGAAATAACAAAATAAGATGAAGTCAAAAACATGTTAACCAGAATAGTTAAGTTCAGGTACATAAAAAGCGACACTTGCATAAGATCCAGCTAAACAAATAGCAGAAGTTCAACTGTCAAATGATAGTCAGTTCAAGCAGTATTACCACAACAGAGACAGAAACATATTTGTCAATAGAAGGCATAATAAACTTCATGTCAAACAAGAGAATATGAAAGGAGGTTCAGGCTAAGAAACACTCACGATATTTTGGCAGTCTTCGTGGAAACTTGTTCGTGACGTTTCCATATTAGCGTAAGGAAGTGAATCAAGGATGTCAATGCTCCCACGATATCTATTCACCACATACACACTGTAGTGCGCCATTGTGCCAATTGGCTTGAATAGTATCAAAAAAACCTGCCAAGAATGAAAGAAACGGTGAACACAAACTATAAAGCATATGTATTGAAGAACCGGGATGAACAAAAACTTCTTGACAAACTCAGCAAAAGGATGTACGTAAAATTAAAAAAAGCAAGAGTTATGAAAGCCTAACCAGCTTTGCGTTAAGAAGGACTTCTTCCTTGCGGACAAACATTGGGAGGAGACCAGTAGATTTTTTTTACATCGAACTTTGGAACTGTTGCACCGAAAAAATCATACTCCAGGCAGTACTCTGCATTCACAAAAACACAATTAAAACACCTCCCAAACGCCACTACACCAAAACTAGAGTAAAAAAGAAGGGAGATATGGGTGCAAAAGAACTAAAACCTATATGAAGTAGGGACTAAGTACAACCCTGTCAGCACAAGAGAATATCTCAGAGGTCTCCGGCTTATCCTTCCACAAATTTATGAGATAATCCATTATGTCTCCTTCCATCTGCTGCCCTTCACTGAAAAGGGTATAAAGGACATGTCCTGTGAGGTCAATCACATTCCCAGGGATGGTAAACATGCAGTAGCTTGTGCTGCATATTTAAAAGGATGAGAAAAATATATTAGAAGTTCAGATACAACACAAATAGAAGTTCAGACACTATAACTCAAAGGCAAGGAGGGATGAACAGAAGTTCAGATACTATAACAATAGAAGTTCAGACAATATAACAATAGAAGTTCAGACAATATAACTCCAAGGCAAGGGAGAAATGAATAGAAGTCCACATACCACAACAACAAAAGTTCACACACAAACTAGCATCTCTGGCAGCAACAAAGTTAAGAAGAAAAAAACTCACTCAGAATACTTCTCCAGACCGTCTTCACTAAGCACATACTGTTTCACTTCCGGGCCTCGGATAGATGAGGGTAACTGTATTTTTTTAGGGGCGCGACAACAGAACGCCACTTCAAAGGCAATCTTGATGCTCTCTTGGAGGAAGTTATGTTGCCAGACTCAACTGTCGGTTTCCTCCTGGTGATGACAACATTCTTCCCACCTCTCGCAGCAACAGTACCAGCGGCAGATTTACCGTTCTTCGGGTAAACAATCTTCTCAAAATCATCATCAGACGAAATCACTTCTGCTTCGACTACTTCGACTGCACCAACCTTCATGGAGCAAGGGGTTTTCAGAGTACCACGAATACCACCAGCCTGCTTCCCCAACTTGGAAGGAATAAGGGTTCGAGGTCTATCATCTTCTCTCGAAGCAGTACTCATCGATTCCTCCCTAGGCTGGTATTTCTGTGAACCGAGGAATGAGTAGTGGTAATCGGTCAAGTCCAATGGCTCCACTGCAAAAAAAAGCAAGAGAAAAAGATGATTAAATATAACTGAACTTCAGGTACAGCACAATGTGCAGCCCAACTAATATAGATGACATGGTTACTAATCAAGATGATCTAAAAAATTTAGTTGCATTTAAAAAATAAATGAAGTTCAGGCACAACCAAAGGCATAGTTCAAGATAAAATTGATGAACTAGACAACATTCAACTACAGCTAACAAAAGCATAGAAAGGCATCATCTATGAAGTTCTAGTAGAAGAAATGCTCGTGTCCAAGTAAACAATGAAAGGAAAAAAATACTGAAACAAAACACACAAGCAAAATAAAAAAGATAAAAATGAAGTTCATGTACAAGAAATGCTCCTCTCCATCTGAAACCAGCAGCCCAGCCAGATCTCAAAGCAGAAGTTCATGTTCAAGAAAGAATGAATTTCATGTAGAAGCAGTCCAAGTTCCAAGACTTACATGTGTAGTAGCCAAACAAAGCTTGGAAGTCTGTCTCAAACAGGTTGGAAGAAGCGATTGAGTACAGCCACGTCTTCCTGATATCCATGATATTTTCATGGGAATAATTTGCAAGAATCCGAGTCGATACTGCCATCAAACACAAAAAAGAATAGTGTTAGAACAAAAAAGAAAGCCAACGAATAAAATACGTTGCAACTTAAGTACAACTACAATTAAATAGAAGTGATAAAGAGAAAAGTGGAACTCATACTTGTTAGTCTGCTGGGGGACATCAATCCAATCCAAAGGGAAATTATCGATAGAAAGAGGACTGAAGGGTGTCTCCCTGTCGTTGCTGGCATCGTTCCAAAGCTTCTTGATGTTATCAGTCATCCGCTGAAACAGGCGTACCGCACAGTCATCGTCTGGTCCATAGTAGGAGTCAAGAAGCTGGAACCTTGAATTCTTTAGGTCAAGAAATACCGAAACCCAATGACCAAGACCACCCATGGAAGCAGGAATTCCAGGAGGGTCAAAAGTGGGGAAAACAACCTGAAGCAACATAAACACACAAATCATTAAAAACTAAGAATTAATATCAAACTATGCAAAGAAAAATAAAACAATATTAACACAGTGGATCGCAGTGCAAAACTAATACAGAGGCAAAGAACAAAGATATTGTGTACACAATCATGTGCATCCATGCTATTTGGACCGGTCGCCAAGAAGTACTTCCTCACACGGGAATCCAATTGACCTTTGAAAATCTTGTCCTAAAATAATGTAGACAAAACCAACATATGAAAATAAGAAATGAGACAAACAAGTTTTAACTAAAATGATAAGGAACAATACAGAAAAGAAAGCACTATATGGTTGACTTACACAAACCCAATACGACAGGATGAGTTTATCCGATCCCTGGTACTTCGCACGTAGACAGTAGAGTGCAACCTCAGCCACATTAGATCAAAGCATTCCGCGAGGAGCAAAAGATACTGCGACATCCTCAACAGAAGCTTCACACTCATTGTTTTGGAACATAATCATTGATCTAAAACAAAAGCAATACAAAGTAAAAGAAGTTCAGCATCAGGAACTCAGGAAGTTCAGCTACATCACAAGAGGCAGTTCAAAAGGCCAGAAGTTCAGCACCAAAGAAGTAAAAATTAGAAGTTCAACAACATAGAGTAAAGAAGTTCAGGTATGAAACCATAGGCAGTTCACAGGGGGTAGATGGATGTAAAATATTGACCACCTGCACTCACATCTTGGAATGATCATTCTTAAGTCTAGTTACACTAAAATAAAAGTCATCAACCTTCTTTCGGACGACAGCAAGGTCATTATCTGCTCAGCAAAAGAAATAGAAATTAAGAGCAACATTCAAGCACATAGATTCACGATAGTTCAATCAATAGCAACATTCAAGCACAACATTCAAACACAAGCACATCTCAGGTGCTGCACCAGAAAACATCACAACACATGCATTACAAACCTGCCCCCCACATAGAAAACATGTTCACTTAACTTTATTTACAACCCACACGACAAAGCATTAAACCAGAAATTCAACTTGCACCACACAGGCAGTTCACAGGGATATCATGGACAAAAACAAACAACAAAAGGGACGGGGATGGGGAAAGAAGAGAGAAGCATGCTCCTCTCTTTATGGATTCTTGCCTAGACCAGTGGCAGCACTGGAATGATCAACCTCCTCTCCATAGCTATCGCTTTCAGTCTCTTCATCGTCATCTCCAGTAGACATTGCAACGTCGTCAGGAAGGATACCGGCGGCAGCTGGAGCAGCTGGAGAATCTGAAACAACAAAAACTATTGGCTGTGTTTGAACAACATCAACATCAACTGATGGCTCTGCTGCAGGAGACTTCTCCGGGCGTGCAGCAGCACTACCACCAGTCTCAACAGCAGCCTCAACTGGATCTTTCTCCAAAATGATATCTCCAGCTGTCTTGCCATGCTCAGCATTAGAAACCTCAGCTGTCTTGCCCTGCTCAGCATCAGAAACCTCAGCGCCAATGGACGACTCAAGTTCAGTTGGGATCACCCCGTAGGAGCAGCTGGTGCCTGACAAGGACTTGTCTGCAACCTTCTCTGGAGGAACACTACCATCATTAATCTACAGCAAGAACAGAAAGTGATTACAAAAGGGGCACATAGTGATAAAATTCACAAACAAGTAAAAATAAAAATGAGACAAATGGACAGAAAAATGATACTTTATCTTCACTGCCATGAACCTCATCAACTAATACATCACTCGAGGGAGCAGGTTGGGCAGGTTCATGCACAGGTAAAACATCCTCCTCAACCCTAGTACCATCATCAACAGTCTACAAAAAAATCATGTGGAACAAAAATACCTAATCAGCAGAAGTTCACATTACATAATCATAGAAGGTCAGCTATGACCACTGACACATAATGGAAGTCCAAATGCGCTAAGCATAACAGGCCAGATATCAAACTACTCTAATACAAAAGGGAACAAAAAACGGCCAGTTATGGAAATTACAGAAGTTCAGGTGCTGTAGCCCATGAAGTTCAGGTGCTATAAATAGAGAAGGTCAACTAGGAAACACTAGTACTAAAAACTAAAAGTTTACGACACGTGAAATCAATAAGGGTCACCTATGACTAAAAACAGTAATAACTGAAAGCTAACAATGAACATAATCAGTTTACCTCTTTGGTATGCTCCACGTGGCCTCCTTCACGACCCAAACGAACAAAATCCTGCCTCTAAATCTGTCTCACAACAAGATTTGCCTCATATTCAAAAGGCTTGCAATGAGCATCCTGCATTTCCTTGAACAACCCAAAGCTAGTACGGAGGTGGGAAGTGCTCGGACGAAGCTCTTCAAGAAATCTAGCTTCAATTGACAAAACCTCTTTCGAAGAATCAGCATCAAAACCGTGTCCGGGAGGAAGAATCCCATCAACGCGACTAAGACGCTCAACAGTTGACGGAACACGGGCCGACTCCCCACAAACGGTTTCAAGAAGACCATCAATCCTAACCAGGGAAACATTGGCAGCTTCAAACAAATTCTCGAAAGGCACGCCACCTGCAGCACTCACACGGGAAGAAGAACCTCCTGGATCTACAGGGGGCACCAGTATTAACATCCCGGGAGAATTCAAATCTTGGGGAAGTTCCACTCCCTAGGCCGGCGGCACGAGGCATAGTTAGAACATGGCGTTCGATAACCCTAAAGAACACAACCTCAGCCTGTGTCTTCCACTGCATACAAAAACAAAAGTCAATGCGTCAGAAAACAAATGAAGGAACACAGGAACAAAAAATATAGAAGACGGTACCAGAAGTTCAAGTTAAACTAAACAGGAAAGAATGATGCGTATAAACACTCACAAGCAGTTTCCCAAACACCCAGTTGGCTGGGTCATCATCACCCTTCTTGACCAAGTCAGCCGCAGCAAGCTCAAGAAGCTTGACCTGATCCATGAATTTGATGCGAGGGGTCCTCAAGTCAATATTAGGCGTCTTGCCAATGATAAGGCAGTCCAGATACATAAGAAGCGGCGCGATGGCACATCATGTGACAACTTTTCCTCTGCTAGTACCTTGCTGATACCTAACAATTGCACTTTGAATATCATCAACAACCAACTGGCAGTAGTCCATATCTGCCATATCCTCAAACACAAGATTCTCAGCCATTGCTGCCTCCCTGGACACTCGTGTAGACGTTCCAGGGATAACCACCTTCATGAAAACAATCAGGTAAAACACCTACAGAGCAAGATCATCCTTCGTCTCATCCTTCACAAGTTTCGCGAGGATATTCTGCAGATCCTTTGTCTTGATGTCGTCACTCCTAGTGTACCCAAGCTTGCCCTTCAACCTCATAACATCATCATCAAACCCATCATTCGAGGGCCTAGGAGGGGTACGACTACCTTGAGGGAATCCAAACAGATGGTGAATAGCATCACTTGTAATACGCGAAACCTTGTTCGCCTCACCCATGTCCAGAATCATGGTTGTAGGGTCAATCCTTGTGTAGATGTTGCCCATCAAAGGACGAGAAATGTTGGAATCAAACTTCAAGTCAAACACACAACCAAAACCAGCCTTGATAACCCTCGTCTTGCCTAGGTTGTAGCATTTTTACACACGTCTTGACCTCTCCTAGTGAGTAGCGAACCGTCTTGTTAAAATGTTTCACCTCACCTCCTCCTTGGCCACCTTCTTCGGGGGCTTTGCCTCCTCTCAGGCCGCTCCACAAGCTGACACTAAAAAATGCAATGACAAGGAAAAAAGGCAGAACAATGAGATACACAAGCTTCACCAAAATTCCACTAATGCCTACATACGAAGTACATTTCAGAAGTCCAACTATGTCTACATAGGCAGTACAACCATGTATGACCAGAAGTAAAGATGCTTTCAAAATGTTGGAAATTTACAAAGAAGAAGTTCAACCATGTACACCAAGGCAGTAATCAAACATGTATTTCAGAAGTCCAACTATGTCTACATAGGGAGTACAACCATGTATGACCAGAAGTAAAGATGCTTTCAAAATGTTGGAAATTTACAAAGCAGAAATTCAACCATGTACACAAAGGAGTAATCAAACATGTATGCCAACAAGTTAAGCTAATTTCTTCATGTATATATCCAGAAGTCCAACTATGTACACAAAGGCAGTAATACCATAAAGGCAAAGCAGATTGGCTAATTTATTCGTCTATATGAAGCAGAAGGTCAGCTATGTACGCAAAGGTAGTGCTAAAAACAAAAAAACTACAACAATAGCGACAAATGCTCTAAAAAGCGGTAAACATTAGACGTTCGTACCTGATTAGCGGCATCATCATCATCGTCGTCGTCCTCGTCATCAGCATTGAAATCAACATCATCCTTGTCCTCTGGATTAACACGAGAACGCTTCTTCTCACCCTTGTTGACCTTTGCAGGTGCAACCTTGCGCTTGACGGCACATTTCTTCCCCTTACCAGATGCACCAGCACCAAGCGGAGAAGGGGTAGGCACGGCAGTGGCAAGCACACGAGGACTACGGTGTGCCGTACCACCGAGGCCTAGCCCTTCATCTTCAGCAAGTTCTGCAGGCCTTGAAACATGCGGGCTCCTCCGAGGAGTAACTCCACCAACTACATGCTTCCTCGTAGCGGTCTTCTTGATTTTCTTCTTAACAGGGACAACCGTGCCATCACTGCCACATGGCATATCTTCCTCAACCGTGAGCTCAGCCGCATGAACAGATCCAGGAACATCAGAACCTTTCTGAAGGCGGGCCGCCCTCTCCCTGTCAAAATCTTCTTGCTTCTTCCTTGATAGAGGCGAGGGTGTCCCGATGTTTCGATGAGATGGAGGCTATCGTTTTCTGTGGGAGTCGACCTTGACGATCCGACTACGAACGTGCGAGACGTCGCGCCTTAGCAATCGCTAAACCAACTTCCGAGGGGTTATTGACCACGCCGGAGCACGATCAACCTGACCACGAGGGCCTGTTTCCTGCGAGCAAACGAAGAACAAGCAAGAAACTGAGATTGCAATCTGGATATTGCGAATATAAGATGAAAGCTTTATTGATCAAGGTGGGGTTCTGTGACGTCTTGGTCTGGTCGTTGGACACAAACGAAGTACGCAAAGTTGCAGCTATGGCGAACTTTTAATCTAAACAAAACCCAAAGTCTAAATGACGCCCTAAGGGCTGTATATATGGAGGAAGAGAGGGGAATTTCGTGGCCCTTGAGGGTGGGGTCCGAAACCAACCCTAACTCTTGTTTCCCCACACATACGGACTCTAAAAATAGCCTATACTTAAGTATTTCGAAATTACATGGGCCTGGCCCATTAATAAGGTGACGCAGCACCTAGAATAGCCTATGGACGAATATTATGAAGTGGCATCTTGTATATTTCGTCCAAGGCTTCATGCACTCCTTATGGCGGCTTCAAAGTCCTGAAATCATCACTTGTAACTCCGTTCTTGATCCCCTTGCGCATGCCATCAACTCCATGCGTGTTCTTGCTCCAATGTTCATCCTTCTCCAAGCTAGGCCCTTCATTTGTAAGCAAAACAAATGTATCCAATTTAAGCAGCATCATAATCTCATGAACATTAGAATCATTACCAAGAAACGAAAGTACCTGGTAATTTAATTGGCGTGCGCGAGCTCTAGTAATTGGTCCAGTATATGTAACAGTAGGGGCTGTGGGTGTAACAATGGTATTGATGTCCTCATCATCCTCCCCTTCTTGAAATGAAGTCGTCCTCGACGGAAGCTCATCTTCCTCACCCAAATAAGGCTTCAAATCTGCAATGTTAAAAGTGGGACTAACCCCAAAATCTGCAGGTAGCTCAAGTTTATATGCATTATCATTTATTTTCTCTAAAACCTTAAAAGGACCATCAGCACGTGGCATTAGCTTTCTTGTTATTCTTCAAAACAGCCCTAAGCATAGTAGACAATGTTCTATTGACTACTTCAGTTTGTCCATCAGTTTGGGGGTGACAAGTAGTACTAAAAAGCAGCTTAGTCCCCAACTTAGCCCATAAACATCTCCAAAAGTGGCTAAGAAATTTAGTATCACGATCTGAAACAATAGTATTTGGCACACCATGTAAGCGAATAATTTCACGAAAGAACAAATCAGCAACATTAACAGCATCATCGCTTTTATGACATGGTATAAAGTGTGCCATTTTCGAGAACCTATCCACGACAACAAATATGCTATCCCTCCCCTTCTTTGTTCGAGGTAAACCTAAAACAAAGTCCATAGATATATCCTCCCAAGGAACACTAGGTACAGGCAAAGGCATATATAAACCATGGAGGATTGAGTCGTGACTTAGCTCTTTGACATGTAGTGCAGCGAGCAACAAAACGCTCAACATCCCGTCTCATCTTTGGCCAAAAGAAATGTGTAGCAAGTATATCCTCCGTCTTCTTGACGCCAAAGTGTCCCATTAATCCTCCTCCATGCGCCTCCTGCAATAACAAAAGACGAACGGAGCTAGCTGGAATGCATAGCTTGTTAGCACGAAACACAAATCCATCGTTAAGAACGAACTTGTTCCAAGTTCTCCCTTCCTTACAATTCTGCAATACATCTTTAAATTCAGCATCATTAACATATTGATCCTTGATGGTCTCCAAACCAAATATTTTAAAGTCAAGTTGTGAAAGCATAGTATAACGACGAGACAAGGCATCAGCAATAACATTTTCTTTACCCTTCTTGTGTTTAATCACATAAGGGAAAGTCTCAATGAATTCAACCCATTTAGCATGTCGACGGTTCAGTTTTGCTTGACTTTTAATGTGTTTCAAAGATTCATGATCAGAATGTATAACAAATTCCTTGGGCGATAAATAATGTTGCCATGTTTCTAAGGTCCGAACAAGAGCATATAATTCTTTATCATAAGTAGAATAGTTCAGACTAGGCCCACTCAATTTTTCAGAAAAGTATGCAACAGGTTTTCCATCTTGTAATAACACACCTCCTAATCCAATTCCACTAGCATCACATTCAAGCTCAAAAGTCTTATTGAAATCAGGAAGTTGGAGTAAAGGAGCATGTGTCAACTTATCTTTCAATACCGTGAAGGCTTCTTCCTGTGCGGTACCCCAAACAAAAGGTACATCCTTCTTTGTAAGCTCGTTGAGAGGTGCAGCAATGGTGCTGAAATCTCTCACAAAACGCCTATAGAAACCGGCGAGGCCAAGGAAACTCCTCACTTGTGTGACCGTTTTGGGCTGCGGCCAACTCTCAATAGCTTCAATCTTGGCTTTATCAACTTCAATTCCCTGTGGAGTAACAACATAGCCAAGAAAAGATACTCGGTCGGTGCAAAAGGTGCACTTTCCAAGGTTACCAAACAAACGTGCATCACGTAGAGCAATAAAAACAGCACGTAAATGTTGCAAATGTTCCTCCAAAGATTTGCTATAAATCAATATGTCATCAAAGTAAACTACCACAAATCGTCCAATGAAGGCACGTAAAACTTCGTTCATTAACCTCATGAAAGTACTAGGCGCATTAGTTAACCCAAAAGGCATGGCTAACCACTCATATAATCCAAACTTAGTTTTAAATGCTGTTTTCCATTCATCTCCCAATTTCATACGAATTTGATGGTAACCACTACGCAAATCAACTTTGGAGAATATTGTAGAGCCACTCAATTCATCAAGCATATCATCTAGCCTAGGAATAGGATGACGATAACGAATAGTAATATTATTAATGCCTCTACAATCAACGCACATACGCGACGTACCATCCTTTTTCGGCACTAAAATGATAGGAACAGCACAAGGACTAAGGGATTCGCGTATATAACCTTTGTCGAGCAGTTCTTGTACTTGACGCATAATCTCCTTCGTCTCCTCTGGATTGGTACGGTATGGTGCACGGTTGGGTAATGATGCACCGGGAATTAAGTCAATTTGATGCTCAATCCCGCGAATAGGTGGTAATCCCGGTGGCACGTCTTGTGGAAAGACGTCGGTGAACTCCTGCAAAATGTTAGTGACAGCAGGAGGCAAAGAGGAAGGCACGTCCTCGAATGAAAATAATGCCTCTTTGCACACAAAAGCATAACAAACAGATTTGGTAAAATCTAGATCATCAATATCAGATTTGGTGGCAAGTAAACATGCACTTTTCAATTTAATTTCAGAAGCAACACTAGATTGTTTATTATTATTAGGCTGCATTTGTTGCTTAAATTCTTTTGCCACAATCTGATTTTCACTCTTAGTTTTCTCCTGTTTTGCTTTATTAGCTCTATTAATATCATCTTTCAAAATGGAATCAGGAGTCATAGGAAGCAAAGTAATATTTTTATCCTTATGAACAAGAGTATACTGATTGTTTCTACCATGGTGAATAGAATTTTTATCAAATTGCCATGGTCTACCAAGTAATAAGGAACATGCTTGCATAGGTACCACGTCACAATCAACATAATCAGCATATGTAGAGATACTAAAATGCACACGAACAGTACGTGTTACCTTAACCTTGCCGCTGTTGTTGAACCATTGGATGTAGTAAGGATGTGGATGTGGTCTTGTGGTGAGAGATAGCTTCTCCACCATCTCGATGCTAGCCAAGTTGTTGCAACTCCCTCCATCTATGATCACGCGAACAGAACGTTCCTTCACAACTCCCTTTGTATGGAACAAATTATGCCTCTGATTTTGCTCAGCTTGTGTAACCTGCACACTCAAAACACGTTGAGCAACTAAACATTCATACCTGTCAGCATCTTCAGGAGCCATGTATTGCGTCTCATGATCAGAATCGTCTCCACCGTGTTCATCACGTGTAATAAGAGCCAAAGTCTCCTCATCATAGTCACTAGCGGACTCATACCCACCATCCTCAGTAACAATCATCACACGCTTAGATGGGCATTCTCTCGCATAATGACCTCCACCCTTGCAACGTCGACAAATAATATCATGTGTTTGCCCTGTTGATGCCATGGATGAAGAAGAGCTCTTTGCAGGCCCAGAAGGTGTGCTCTTGGCAGATAGTGGTGATTGTACCTGCTTGATTGTATCACGGTTGGAGGTGGCAGCCGACGGAGGTGCCGGTGTAGCAGAACGTGTGGAAGTAGATGATGCACGTGGTGTCCATGAAGAAGGTCGACCTGCAGAAAAGTTAGTCCGCGCCAATGCCTGTCGATCCTGCACTTCACGTTCAGCTTTACAAGCAAGATGGAATAAACGAGTGATATTAGTATACTCCTTATACTCTAGAATCGTCTGAATCTCTCTATTTAATCCACCCATAAAACGTGCAAGCATAGCTTCATTCTCCTCAACAATACCACATCTAATCATGCCAGTTTGTAATTCCTGATAATATTCTTCTACAGAATTTTTTCCCTGTCTTAAGCGCTGCAATTTTTGAAGTAATTCACGTTGATAATATGGTGGAACCCAACGAGTACGCATAGCAGTTTTCAAAGCAGCCCAAGTAGCAGGAATGGGATATAATCTACAATGCTCAGACCACCAAACACATGCAAAACTAGTGAATGCACAAACAGCAGCAGGAACACGTCTCTCCTCGGGATATTGTAAACATGTAAATCGTTGTTCAGTTTCTAACTCCCAAGTAAGATATATATCAGGAACATATCTACCCTCAAATGGTGGAATATTCAATTTTAGTTTAGGGAGATGGTCATGATCTCGTACCTGAGGGTGAGCCCTACCATTGCCATTATTTGCATGTGGACGACCTGATGGTTGCTGTGCTGGTGGTGGCACGTAGTTCTGATTTTGATCAACCTCATCCTCGTAATCGCCAGCAAAATCATCCTCCTCCGCATCAGCAGCAGGAGCCACAGAAGTAGCAACAGCAGCACCAACAGTTTGGCCAGGTGCAAGAGGGAGACGGCTCGCTCGGCGGAGGGCTGTTTCATGATGTGTAGGTAGTCGTCGTTGTTGTTGTTGTAGAGGTGCATTAGGTGTAGCCGGTGGTGGTGGTGGAAGACGCGTGAGCAATTCATTAAACCTGTTATCGAGATTTGTTTCGAACGTCTTCTCCATGTCATCTATCTTCTCCATGGCCTCTTCAAATCTGTTTAGCACATCCTGCACCTGTCCATTCATCATTTGCTGAAATTTATCATGCAACTCCTGATTCGTCATGTTCTCCCAGTCAGTCTCGTCGGCTTGTGATCCTGCCATGGTTAGAAACAATAGAAAACACACAAGAATATGATCCTACAGAATACTAACAAGAGGTGGTGGTGGCGGGTGTCACAAATCCGTCAAGCCAATCTCAAATTCTTACCAGTTCTTACCCAGCAGCAGGCGGTGATCGGCAACCGTTGTAGTCAAAACTCTCAAAAGCTTGGATAGAGCGATTGCCAGGGAGAGTCAAACGCACGACGTAGAGGTATGTGGAGCTGGGAAGGCTTATAGTATGGTAGCAAAAAGGGTCAGCAATAATCAATTCAGAGATGCAAAGTTGAATAAACGCTCAACGACGGTACTGTGCTGGTCCTAGGCTAGACCGTGCTAGAGACGCGAGCCTAGAACACTAACAAAATCACGGCGCTGCACGTAAATAAGGGAAAAGCACACTGTGGAACTTTTTTTTCGCTTTTTTTTGCGCTCCTCTTTTCTTTTGCGCTCCTCTTTTTTTTTGCGCTCCTCTTTTTTTTTGCGAAAAATTACTATAATGGCGAGTGTCTCAAAAACTCTTCCCTCGTCAAACTGATAGGATGGGCACGAAATTTTTTTTCACTTTTTTTTTCGGAAATCAGGGCAGCGACGACGAAAAAGTGCGACAAAAAATCACTATGATGGCACGTGGCTCAAAAGACGCAGAAAAACCTAAAAATAGGATAGGGAAAAAATATTTTTGCCCGTGAAAATTTTGGCCTAAAAACTGCCCGGGGGTCTCCAGACTCTTTTTTTTTTCGAGACCTACGCAGGCAAGGAAACACGAATCGGAATTGAGATTGATCTCAAGAACAAACCTAATATGAGAAGAACTCGGATTGGTGGTGGATATATGGTTACAGATTGGTGGTGGTATATGGATACAGATTGGTGGTGGTATATGGATACGGATTGGTGGTAGTAGATGGATACGGATTCAGAACGGTGGCGGATAAGCAATGGTGGTAGATGGGCGATGATGATGGTGCGGCGGCGGCGTGACAACTTATGACTAGAACTCGAAACTCTAAAAGACTAGACTCTAAGACCAGCAACTTGACACGACGATGCAACCGCAAATTCAACAAAGCAAAAACCCTAAAAAGATTATGCAAAAGCTCAGATTGGTTCGGATATGATGAACTAACCCTAATTTTTTTTGTGGCTTTTTCGTGGACTGTAGGTATGAAGAACAGACTCGATCTAATCTACGAAAAACTGTAAAAATCTCACCGAGCAACCTGGAAATCTGATACCACTTGATAGAGGCGAGGGTGTCCCGATGTTTCGATGAGATGGAGGCTATCGTTTTCTGTGGGAGTCGACCTTGACGATCCGACTACGAACGTGCGAGACGTCGCGCCTTAGCAATCGCTAAACCAACTTCCGAGGGGTTATTGACCACGCCGGAGCACGATCAACCTGACCACGAGGGCCTGTTTCCTGCGAGCAAACGAAGAACAAGCAAGAAACTGAGATTGCAATCTGGATATTGCGAATATAAGATGAAAGCTTTATTGATCAAGGTGGGGTTCTGTGACGTCTTGGTCTGGTCGTTGGACACAAACGAAGTACGCGAAGTTGCAGCTATGGCGAACTTTTAATCTAAACAAAACCCAAAGTCTAAAACGACGCCCTAAGGGCTGTATATATGGAGGAAGAGAGGGGAATTTCGTGGCCCTTGAGGGTGGGGTCCGAAACCAACCCTAACTCTTGTTTCCCCACACATACGGACTCTAAAAATAGCCTATACTTAAGTATTTCGAAATTACATGGGCCTGGCCCATTAATAAGGTGACGCAGCACCTAGAATAGCCTATGGACGAATATTATGAAGTGGCATCTTGTATATTTCGTCCAAGGCTTCATGCACTCCTTATGGCGGCTTCAAAGTCCTGAAATCATCACTTGTAACTCCGTTCTTGATCCCCTTGCGCATGCCATCAACTCCATGCGTGTTCTTGCTCCAATGTTCATCCTTCTCCAAGCTAGGCCCTTCATTTGTAAGCAAAACAAATGTATCCAATTTAGGCAGCATCATAATCTCATGAACATTAGAATCATTACCAAGAAACGAAAGTACCTGGTAATTTAATTGGCGTGCGCGAGCTCTAGTAATTGGTCCAGTATATGTAACAGTAGGGGCTGTGGGTGTAACAATGGTATTGATGTTCTCATCATTCCTCTTATGTTGGTCCTCCACAAGAAGCTGAAGAGGTACATCCTCAGCTTGCGTGACAGGTTCAGTGCCATCAACAAACTGCGACTGCGTCTCTGACATCTGAAGAGAGCACAAAGGATCCGGAACGGAATCACAACCTTTGACTAACGGAGCCCCCTGCTCAGCAGCAGTAGGGTTTTCTGATAAATCCAACTCAGATAGAACATCGTTGATGGTGTTCACAACTTCCTCCTCTGTGGACACATCTGCAAAGAACACAAAAATCAAAGCAAAAAATAAAAAAAGTCAGGAACAAAAACAAAAACAACCGACGGGAACAAGTTAAAAAAACATGGCTCGAGAATTTAAAATGAAAAGAAACGGGGTTTCACATACTAGGTGAAGCAAGAGCTGCAGAAGCAAGATCCTCGAGGCTTAAAAAATTCTCAAGCCTCGAAGCAACCTCAGCAACCACAGTGAAAGGAATAATGGCTGATTTAGCCGCATCAGATATTGGAGCATCAATATTAACTTCTGAAGCTCCATCTTGATCGCAGGCATTTTTTTTCAGAACTATTCAACTCGTCACCAACTACTCCCTTTGCAAACTAATATAAGAGCATTTAGATTACTACTTTAGTGATCTAAATGCTCTTATATTAGTTTACGGAGGGAGTACAAAAAATGCAAGAAAAAAGGCAGCTGAGTTCTAATCCGCAATCCTACACCAAAGGGACTTCTACTTTTACATCAATGTCCAATACCCAGAAGTTCAACAATACCTAACAAAGCAGTAAACACAACAAAAAATCTAAAATTTACATACTAAATATAAAAACAATCTACACTAGAGGGGCTACTACATATAAGATGAATGTCCAGAAGTTCAACAATATATAACAAAGCAGTAAAACAAAATGTGCATAACAGAAGTTCAACCAAATTTCATTATAAACAAATAATAATTAAAACCAGAAGGTCAACTATGTGACCCAAGCAAGTAGCACATAAAAAAGATGTACCATGACCACGAATAGTATTTCACAGGCAAACTAAATATCAATACCATGAACATGATAACAAAAAAAACAAAGATATACACTATAAATATGAAACATTTGGGAAGTCCAACAACACTTGGTGACATAGTTTCACCTGCAAATCATCAACTAAAAAGTAAGCAACACTCTACTAACTCAAACTAAGGGTAAAATGCATACGCATAACCTTTGTTAGAAGTTCAAACTATTAAGAATGGCAGTCCAACAAGAAAACTAAGTGAAGATATGGGCAGACATATATAAGAATACTGCTATTTAAAATACAAGATCCAACTGCATTAAGATACCCGGAGAAGGTTTTGAAGCCATGACAACACAACCGCCTTGATGAATGAAACTCCAAACACTAGAACAACCTACTAAAAACAGGGGATTGACTGCATGTAGTTAGCAAGTAGAAAATCATACAACAAAATACAAAAAAAAACTGAATCAAACCCTAGGATGAAACAACTAGAACATACCAACAAGTATGAAAAGATGAACAGTAGCACATCTAGGCAAGCACAAAAAAAATGTATCCATAAACTAACTAGAATGTCACAGACATAATCTAGACTTCGAAATCCACATCACTAATGCAATTAGATACATCAGATCCAGCATCAACCATCACACCACACCCTCTCTTACATGCATCTGACTGCTAAAATCAACAAAGGGGAAATGAAATCCACACAAGTCTGAAGGGAGAAATAGCACACACAAGCATCTCACCACAGGGGAATGCAATCCAACCACCACACGCACAAGAACCATACCTAATCTCGCACCAAACCATCAGAAGAAGGGGGTAGGAGGCGGACGCGAGAGCACACAGAAGAAACAGGCAGGCCTCGACAGATCTAGCGAAACTAAAAGCAAGCATTAGGGGGTGAGGGAGTCCTGGATTAGGGGATCTCTGGACAGCCGGATTATATCCTTTGGCCGGACTGTTGGACTATGAAGATACAAGATTGAAGACTTCGTCTCGTGTCCGAATGGGACTCTACTTGGCGTGGAAGGCAAGCTTAGGCAATACGGATATGTATATCCTCCTTTGTAACCGACCTTGTGTAACCCTAGCCCCCTCCAGCGTCTATATAAACCGGAGGGTTTTAGTCCGTAGGACAACATACAATCATACCATAGGCTAGCTTCTAGGGTTTAGCCTCTCTGATCTCGTGGTAGATCAACTCTTGTAATACCCATATAATCAAGAATAAATCAAGCAGGACGTAGGGTTTTACCTCCATCAAGAGGGCCTGAACCTGGGTAAAACATCGTGTTCCCTGCCTCCTGTTACCATCCGCCTTAGATGCACAGTTCGGGACCCCCTACCCGAGATCCGCCGGTTTTGACACCGACATTGGTGCTTTCATTGAGAGTTCCTCTGTGCCATCGCCAGAAGGAAGGATGTCTCGTCTCGTCTTTAAAGACGGTACTACTGTTGGGGGAGCTTTAGCTATCGGCCAAACTCTCCGGCTAGGCGGTTTCATCATGACCGCCTGTTTGGCCGCCGCGCCGACGATGACTTCTCGGGTCATAGAAAACAGCCTCCACGTCAAATCGACACTCGCCGAACAGATGGATCCAATGGAGCTCCCCCTTAAACGAGCTCTTGGATCGCATCGCCGCCTTGGGAGTCGCTACGGACTATGATCGGATTGGGCTTAAACCCGATCAAAGGGAGATTAACTCTCCACCGGTCACCCATCATATTGCAGTGGTGGAGGAACAATGCGGCGACCTTTCCTCTATCTTGAGGACCAACTATGTCCAGATTCCCAAACTCACCGAGCTGGATGCCCGTTCGCGGGAGGACAACATCCAATCCCTGAACTTAGAGTCAGGCAGCGGGCCAGGATTATCGGGTAAAACCCTAGAACCGGAACTTCCAAAATTGGAAACTCCTCGGTCCCTGGATCCCATATCAGGTAAGGGTTCGGATTCAATTCCACCCACCCACCCAAACATAAGCGATCTTTCCCACATCAGGCAAGAGCCCCAGGAAACAGTACATCACTATTGGGCCAGATTCCTCCTTGCGATGAGCAAGGTTAAGGACTGTCGCGAGGAAGACGCAATCCTATTTTTCTGCAATAATTGCACGGACAAGGGAATCCTTAACACCATAAATCACCGTGAGATAACACGCTTCGCTGACTTGGCGTACATAGTACGAAAGTACTGTGCGATGGAAAGTGCCTGGAAAACCGAAACAAACTTTTGGGATAATTTGGCCCTGAATACAAACCCAGTCCGAAATAAAAGCGTGCATTATCATAATACACCCGGGTCAACTACCAAAAAGCAAAAGCCCTCTACACGGCATGGAACCGTACTGGCGGGATGGCTCAACGGACCCTGCAAAATTCATAGTACAGCGGATACAATACCGATGCACAACCTTAGAGCATGTTGGATACTCCGGCAGGTGGCCAAAAGTAGTGAGGATCTTCTTATCCCAAATACCACAGAGCACCATCCCATGGATAACAATACGGTGTTAACAGTCTTTGAGACCTTCGCGTCAAATAATAGGCGCACGCGAACACTCCATAGCATGGCCGAAATCTGCCACATAGCAGCAATAAATCCATGGAGTGACACGGCTATTACCTTCAACGCCAGTGACGAACCTAAATTCCGAACAGCCCGAGCACCAGCCGCACTGGTCCTCAGCCCAATCGTGGACGGCTTTCGACTCACCAAAGTACTCATGGACGGCGGCAGCGGATTAAACCTCACCTATGAGGAAACTCTTCAAAAGATGGAAATAGACTGGAACCGCATTGAGCAAAGTAGCACAACCTTTAGAGGAATCATCCCCAGTCAGGAAGCACGCTCTGCTGGGAAAATCACACTAGATGTGATATTCGACACGCTGGATAATTACTGGTCCGAAGAAATTACATTCCAAGTGGCTCCGTTCAGCAGTGGTTATCACACCCTTTTAGGATGGGAGGCGTTCACAATCTTCCAAGCCGTACCCCATTACGGGTACATGAAGCTCAAAATGCCCGGGCCCAACGGAATCATCACTCTCGCCAGCGATCCGGACACGGCACTCCGCGCCAAAAACAAAACAGCCACACTGGCCCTCTAGGCATTATCCAAAGCCCTCTCGGCCGTGGAATTAACCACGCTACGCTCCATAGTGGACAGGGACGACGTGATACTCGACAAGAGATCCAAGTCCACCTCTTTTAAACCAGCGGATGAAATAGTTAAATTCCAAATCCACCCAACGGACCATACAAAAACAGCCTCCATCGGGGCACAGTTAAACCCCGCTGTGGACGCCGCACTACGAGAGTTCCTGCGCGAGAACTGGGACATATTCGCCTGGCATCCCTCAGACATGCCAGGAATCCCTCGCAGGCTGGCCGAGCATAGCCTCAATATCCTAAAGGGATTCAAGCCGATCAAGCAAGCTCTTCGGCGTTTCTCCGAACCTAAGAGACAGGCCATGGGAGAGGAACTAGCCAAGTTATTGGAGCACGGATTCATCATAGAAATAAAACACCCGGACTGGCTAGCAAACCTAGTGATGGTACCAAAGAAGGACAAATCCTGATGCCTTTGTGTCGATTTCAAAGATCTCAATAAAGCTTTCCCAAAGGATCCCTTCCCCCTCCCATGCATCGATCAAATCATTGATGCTACCACAGGACACGAGTCATTGTGTTTCCTCGATGCATACTCCGGTTACCACCAAATCAAGATGGCGGAGTCCGACCAAGCCGCAACGGCATTCATCACACCATACGGTCCCTTATGTTTTAACACAATGCCTTTTGGGCTCAAAAACGCCGGCGCAACATATCAGCACATGATTCAGACATGTTTGGAGAAACAAATCGGCAAAACAGTAGAAGCATACGTAGACAATGTGGTCGTCAAAACCAAACACGTCGACTCTTTGATAGACGACTTGAGGCTCACATTCGACAACCTCCGAACATACGACATCAAGCTCAATCCAGAAAAATGCGTTTTCGGCGTACCACCGAAAAGCTCCTGGGTTTCATTGTCTCAAGTAGAGGTATTGAAGCTAATCCGGCCAAAATCCGAGCTTTGTCACAGTTGGCTACCCCAACAGACCTCAAACAAATCCAGAAGTTAACTGGATGCATGGCGGCTCTAAGCCGCTTTATCTCCCGCTTAGGAGAAAAGGCTTTACCCCTTTATCGCCTCCTTCGGCGCACCGAACACTTCGAGTGGACGGACGCGACCACAGCCGGATTGGAAGAAATAAAGGCCATCTTGGCAACCAACCCAATCCTGGCCGCACCAAACATCGGCGAACCAATGCTGTTGTACATTGTGGCAACTCATCAAGTTGTAAGCGCGGTGCTCGTTGTCGAACGGGAAGCGGACGGACATAAATTCCCTCTTCAAAAGCCGGTATACTATGTATCCGCTGTCCTCACTCCATGCAAATCACAGTACCCGCATTGCCAAAAGATAGCATATGCGGTATTCATGGCATCGCGGAAGCTGCGACACTACTTTCAAGAGTGTTCGATTACAGTAGCCTCGGAAGTGCCACTTAATGATATTATAAACAACCACGATGCTATGGGCCGGATTGCCAAACGGGCCATTGAGCTCCTCCAGTTCGACATAACATACAAACCTCGACGAGCCATTAAGTCACAAGTATTGGCCGACTTCGTCGCTGAACGGACGGAGGCCGAACTCCCTAAAGAGTACGACACATACTCCAATTGGATCATGCACTTCGACGGTTCTAAAATGCTGGCTGGTGTAGGGGCTGGCGTCGTCCTGATGTCCCCAACCGGAGATACCGTTCAGTACGTATTGCAAATATTGTATACAGACTCCAACAATGCAGCCGAATACGAAGCTCTGTTGCATGGTCTTCGGATAGCAGTCTCCATGGGCATTCAACGCCTGGAGGTGCGTGGGGATTCAAACCTCGCAATATCCCAAATAAATGGAGACTTTGACGCCAAGGATCCGAAAATGGCGGCCTATCGAAACGCCGTCCTAAAGATGTAAGCTAGGTTTGAGGGGCTCGAATTTCACCATGTGGCTTGGGAAAACAATCAGGCAGCAGATATCCTCGCCCGCATCGGTGCAAAATGTGATGCGGTCCCCCCGACATATTTTTGGAAACGCTGTTCAAGCCATCCGTAGTATGGGAAGGGGACACCGGTAACAACAGTCCGAACCCGGCCAAAATACCCGATACCGAACTCTCTGACACAATCGGAGGCTCTGCCACCGAAATAACACCTTCGGCCCACGAAATAATGGCCAATATTGCCCCGTGGACAGAACCATTCCTGGCCTACCTAACTAGACAGGAATTTCCGGAGGACCAAAATGAGGCACGCTGCATAGTGCGGTGATCCAAGGCCTACAGGGTCCATGAGGGAGAATTGTACAAAAAAAGCACTACTAGAGTCCTTCAAAGGTGCATCTCCGAAGAGGAAGGGCGGAATCTTTTTGCAGAAATTCACGCCGGACTCGGCGGTCATCACGCTGCAGCCCGGGCTCTTGTAAGCAAGGCCTTCCGTACAGGATTCTATTGGCCAACGGCCCGGGCAGATGCACAGGACTTGGTCCAATGCTGCGTCGGTTGCCAGCTCTTTGCAAATCAAAGCCACATGCCACCCACCACCCTCCAAACAATCCCCATTACATGGCCCTTTGCGGTCTGGGGGCTTGACATGGTTGGACCCCTTAAAGGGGGAACCCACAAGAAAAAATACTTATTGGTCATGGTGGATAAATTCACCAAATGGATAGAGGCCAAACCTGTTAAAACAGCCGAATCCGGACCGGTGATAAACTTCATATCTGGGGTTGTACACCATTATGGCGTCCCCCACATCATCATCACTGATAATGGCACGAACTTCACGGCCGACGAGGTAAAACTCTGGTGCAGCAAAATGGGCATCAAGCTCGATTATGCTTCAGTCTATCACCCGCAAACCAACGGTCAAGTCGAGCGAGCAAACGGTCTTATAATGAGCGGCATTAAACCCAGATTAGTGCACTCCTTAATGGAGTCTAACACGCACTGGGTAGAGGAGCTCGACTCCGTACTCTGGGGGCTGCAGACCACGCCGAATCGTAGTACCAGATATACACCCTTCTTTATGGTGTATGGCGCAGAGGCAGTCTTGCCCTGTGACATAATTCATGACTCACCTCAAGTGCGCATGTATGAAGAAAGAGAAGCCGAGCTCGATTGGCAGGACAGTTTGGACACCCTGGAGGAGGAGCGCGACGTAGCGAAAGCCCGTTCCGCATTTTATCAGCAACAGGCTCGCAGATACCAAAGCAGAGAAGTACGGGCCAAAACTTATAACGTTGGCGACCTAGTTCTACGCCCGCCGGATAAGAAAAAGAACAAGCTCGAGCCCAAATGGGAAGGTCCCTTCATTATTGACCAAGTTCTGACCGGTGGAGCGTACCGACTGCGGGATGCATCGACTAGTCAACTCGAGCCGAACCCATGGAACGCGACCAGGCTCCGAAGATTCTATGCCTAGCACCGGACTCTATGTTAGTCCCCTCCCTTTGTCCATTTTCTGCATATACATTATCTGTCTTGTTTCTCTTTCTTTCTTTTATTATTTCTCTAGGCCTTCAAGGGTCACCTTGTGCCTCGCTTGCACATTACAGATGCGCTAGCCGCACTCTTCATACCTGGGGGCTTCTTTCACAGAAGCTTAAATTATTTATCTGGGCCTCATGCCCCACACATGTGTTATACTTCCGCATGTACCTTTTTTCACCATTATATGCATCTATATGACTTAAGTTTTGGCCAAGATGGGTTGCCTGGCTCCTGTATTTATACCCCATGTTCCCGTTAATTCGGCCAGGGCATAAGGGGAGCAACTCTGCGATTGTTACTGCCGGGTCAGCCGGATGTGTATCTCAGACTGGGTGAAGCCGAAAGCTAGCGTTCTTAAGGGAATATTCGGTCTGTGAACAAAAGATGATTTTTATTTATTGTCCATATCTTCCCCTAGATGTTTTTCCTGCGTTTCCTATCGCAGTTCGGACATGCACTTTAGGGCATGCTTGCCCAGGGAAAGGAACCCTTAACGGAACTATTCTCCCTGGAAGTTGTTTCTTACTACCCATGTAATATAACATAACTAGTTGGGCACTTGTCTGACTAATGACCCCTACGCCTGGTCTCCACGCATACCCCGGTTCTTATATAACTGAGCGGGTATTCAGATACACTCCGGACTATTGGGCCCGGAGGTTGAAGCAAAAAGATCCGCAACGACAAATGATCTACAATCTGGCTAGAAGGCATTATACATGTCAATTTAATTACATAGTCATGCAAACTGACTAAATTCCTCTTCTATACCATCCAACAGGCGGTCTAGCTTACAATCCCGTTGAGAATACTTTGCGGCTAATTCTACTTGCCCATAAACTAAGCTAACGGGGATCTCTTTTCCATCGGGCCCCACAGGTCTGACCTCGGCCATGTGATTTGGGTCTGCCTTGGTATACCGCGTCTTCACCATGGCCCAGGCTTCTCTGGCACCCTGTCAGTAGGCTGATATCTTCCATAATCGGAAGCACCGCCGTGCTCCCTTGAGCTTCTCTGCAAGCTCGGCAACGCCCTCTGGCAGGGAGACGGACGGCCACAAGGCCTGGGCAACACCCTGCATCACCTGCCGAACTTGTTCGTGCAGATGTGACAGCTCGAACAGAAGATCACCCGCAGACCCGGGCATTTCCTCCGCGGGATGACCCGTCAGCATACCTACAGACATAACGCTGTTAGTCGGCTTCTTCGCCGAACTTCTTTAAAAGGATTCGTTCAAGCACTTACTGAAAATGCCGCGCCGAAGCCGCTTATTCTCCTTCTCGGAGTCTGCAAGCTGGCCACAGACATCTTTTAGTTCCACGCTCATCTTAATATTGGCATCTTGGAGATTGTTTTCTCCCGCCTAACCTCAGTCAGCATGCGTTTGCCAGCCTCTAGCTGTCGCATAACATGCTGGTCCTCCGGATTCTCTCCGGATTCATCTGCAACATCTGTTGTTAGATCTGCAGCCATGACGCACGTTACATGGTAACCATCATTCTTTAAAGTAAATGTTACCAGCAGGTGACTTTTTCAGTTCCTACAATGCAGCCACAGCAGCCCGCAGTTGGGTCTTGCATTCCTCCAGCTCCTGTGACAGCCTAGTATTCTTCTCTGTAAGAACCTGCACAATAAAGATGATCCTTAAATCAGTTCTGCTAACTATTTCAAGTCTCAGGGGCTACTGATACATATAAATCATCAGATTTACTCACCCATACATCCTTTACATACTGATCCGTGGTTCTGGCTAGACCATCTTGAGCAGCATGGAGGTACGCCTCTCCAGAATTGAAGGCGTCAAACGCCTCTGGTGAGAAACACGTGTCACGGAGTACGGCCCGGCGGCGCCTATGATTCATGGCGCTTTCCACTTCTGAGTTTGTAGCGGATAATCTATCCGCATCCTCTGTAGGGGGATTATCCGGCGCCTGCCCCATATCGGCTTCTGCCTCCATGTCCGGCCCTGGCGCCCGACTGGTGGAAGCGTGATTGGCAACATCGCCGGACATATTCCAGCGAGCATTTTTTCTGTTAAAGAAACGTGGACGTCATTACATTTTGAGAAAGACAACAACCACGGAGCGGGGTTTTTCTTATACCTTTGCGCCGGCGTCTCCGTCCTGACAGCCTTCCTTTTTGGCCTACCCGGTCTCGGTGCCTCTTGTTGGCAAGTTGCTGCGGGTTCGGCAGGGCGTCCCGAATGCCTTCCCTATAAAAGATGCCATGTGTATATGGTGGGTGAAGTGCCTAAAGGGGGTCCTAGTTTTGGAGTTGGGATTTTTGGTTTTTCTTACTTGCGATGCAAGGAGCAGTCCGGGATAGTCGGCCGTAATGGCCACCATGGCATCGTCGCAGCTTAACTGATAGAACTGTCGGTCTATCAGCTCCACGAATATAACCGAATCTTCTTCAAGTCTGGAGTCGAGGGCCCGGTTAGGGTCCTCTGGTTGTGGAGAAGGGCTGCTGACCTCCTTTATGGCTTTTCGTAGTTCCTGCCGCGAAGTGGCAAGGTGAATACTTACGACAAAGAATGCGGAAAAAATGGGAGCAGGGAGATATAACTTACCCAGCTTGGAGGATTGTACATGGAGAATCCATCCCGTGGCTTGATGCAGGTGAACTCCTCTTCCTCACCCTTGAACAATTCGGACAGAATTTTCGCTAAAGCGGCATCATTGTCCGGACCCTTACGCCCACACCGGGTGGCGTCATCCGCCCCGTTATAATACCACAAGTGGTGCCCACGGTATTGAAGTGGTTGCACTCCCCGCATTATGCAAATCGACATAACTTCGATTATTGTCAATCCTGATTGAGCTAGTGCTTTGATCCGGTTCATCGGATAGAGGACTTCTCTGTTGTCTTCCGCCTGGGGGCTCCGTGGGCGCCAACTTCGGTGCTTCTTCAGAGGAGCATTGCTGAGCTTAGGAAGACCCCGCTGAACAAGGTCCGGAAGGGGAACGTCCTCCATATAAAACCATTCTGAAGGCTAGTCTTAGGACGACTTCTTCGGGGTACCGGACATGTATCCGGTATCGGCGATGCGCCATATTTCGGCTCCGCCCACTTGATAAAGTGATCTACTCTGTATGCGAGGGATGAGGCAAAATAGCCTTTTCCACAGCTCGAAGTGAGCCTCGCAGCCCAGGAACAACTCATAGAGAGAAACATAGCCGACGATATGTAGAATGGAGGCAGGGGTGAGATTGTGTAATTGGAGGCCGTAGAACTCCAGGAGCCCGCGGAGGAACGGATGAATTGGAAATCCGAGTCCCCTTAGTAAATAAGGAACAAGGCAGACCCGTTCCCCCATGGAGGGACAGGGAAAGCTCCCCGCTTGCTCCCCGCCATTGTAGGTGGCAAGCCCGGCTCGAACGGGCACCATATACGCCGGAGGGAGAAATCCCTTAGTCTGCAGTTCGACTAATCGACTGTGCGGGACTGAACACCTCTCCCAATCACCGGGCTTAGGGCTACGGGGGTGGGAGGAGGAGCTGCGGAGGTCGGCCATGCTGGAATGGATCCTTTCGAAACGCGCTCTGATGGATTCTCGCTTGGGGAGGATGGTATGGATCAGATCTAAGAATCCCCATCCCTTTAATAGACAATTTATTTATTGATAGAGGCAAAGGTGTCCCGATGTTTCGATGAGATGGTGGCTATCGTTTTCTGTGGGAGTCGACCTTGACGATCCGACTACGAACGTGCGAGACGTCGCGCCTTAGCAATCGCTAAACCAACTTCCGAGGGGTTATTGACCACGCCGGAGCACGATCAACCTGACCACGAGGGCCTGTTTCCTGCGAGCAAACGAAGAACAAGCAAGAAACTGAGATTGCAATCTGGATATTGCGAATATAAGATGAAAGCTTTATTGATCAAGGTGGGGTTCTGTGACGTCTTGGTCTGGTCGTTGGACACAAACGAAGTACGTGAAGTTGCAGCTATGGCGAACTTTTAATCTAAACAAAACCCAAAGTCTAAACGACGCCCTAAGGGCTGTATATATGGAGGAAGAGAGGGGAATTTCGTGGCCCTTGAGGGTGGGGTCCGAAACCAACCCTAACTCTTGTTTCCCCACACATACGGACTCTAAAAATAGCCTATACTTAAGTATTTCGAAATTACATGGGCCTGGCCCATTAATAAGGTGACGCAGCACCTAGAATAAGCCTATGGACGAATATTATGAAGTGGCATCTTGTATATTTCATCCAAGGCTTCATGCACTCCTTATGGCGGCTTCAAAGTCCTGAAATCATCACTTGTAACTCCGTTCTTGATCCCCTTGCGCATGCCATCAACTTCATGCGTGTTCTTGCTCCAATGTTCATCCTTCTCCAAGCTAGGCCCTTCATTTGAAAGCAAAACAAATGTATCCAATTTAGGCAGCATCATAATCTCATGAACATTAGAATCATTACCAAGAAACGAAAGTACCTGGTAATTTAATTGGCGTGCGCGAGCTCTAGTAATTGGTCCAGTATATGTAACAGTAGGGGCTGTGGGTGTAACAATGGTATTGATGTCCTCATCATCCTCCCCTTCTTGAAATGAAGTCGTCCTCGACGGAAGCTCATCTTCCTCACCCAAATAAGGCTTCAAATCTGCAATATTAAAAGTGGGACTAACCCCAAAATCTGCAGGTAGCTCAAGTTTATATGCATTATCATTTATTTTCTCTAAAACCTTAAAAGGACCATCAGCACGTGGCATTAGCTTTGATTTGCGCAGATTAGGAAATCTATCTTTACGCAAATGTAACCAAACAAGATCTCCAGGTGCAAACACAACATGTTTTCTACCCTTATCTCCAGCAAGTTTATATTTAGCATTCATACGCTCAATGTTTTCCTTAGTTAACTCATGCATTTTTAAAATCAATTCAGAACGTTCTTTAGCATCAAAATTAACCTTCCCCGAAGATGGAAGAGGCAACAAATCAATAGGTGCACGAGGTAGGAAACCATACACATTTCAAAAGGGCACATCTTAGTAGTAGAATGCAATGAACGATTATAAGCAAATTCAATATGAGGCAAGCATTCTTCCCACATTTTCTTGTTATTCTTCAAAACAGCCCTAAGCATAGTAGACAATGTTCTATTGACTACTTCAGTTTGTCCATCAGTTTGGGGGTGACAAGTAGTACTAAAAAACAGCTTAGTCCCCAACTTAGCCCATAAACATCTCCAAAAGTGGCTAAGAAATTTAGTATCACGATCTGAAACAATAGTATTTGGCACACCATGTAAGCGAATAATTTCACGAAAGAACAAATCAGCAACATTAACAGCATCATCGCTTTTATGACATGGTATAAAGTGTGCCATTTTCGAGAACCTATCCACGACAACAAATATGCTATCCCTCCCCTTCTTTGTTCGAGGTAAACCTAAAACAAAGTCCATAGATATATCCTCCCAAGGAACACTAGGTACAGGCAAAGGCATATATAAACCATGAGGATTGAGTCGTGACTTAGCTTTACATGTAGTGCAGCGAGCAACAAAACGCTCAACATCCCGTCTCATCTTTGGCCAAAAGAAATGTGTAGCAAGTATATCCTCGTCTTCTTGACGCCAAAGTGTCCCATTAATCCTCCTCCATGCGCCTCCTGCAACAACAAAAGACGAACGGAGCTAGCTGGAATGCATAGCTTGTTAGCACGAAACACAAATCCATCGTTAAGAACGAACTTGTTCCAAGTTCTCCCTTCCTTACAATTCTGCAATACATCTTTAAATTCAGCATCATGCACATATTGATCTTTGATGGTCTCCAAACCAAATATTTTAAAGTCAAGTTGTGAAAGCATAGTATAACGACGAGACAATGCATCAGCAATCACATTTTCTTTACCCTTCTTATGTTTAATGACATAAGGGAAAGTCTCAATGAATTCAACCCATTTAGCATGTCTACGGTTCAGTTTTGCTTGACTTTTAATGTGTTTCAAAGATTCATGATCAGAATGTATAACAAATTCCTTGGGCCATAAATAATGTTGCCATGTTTCTAAGGTCCGAACAAGAGCATATAACTCTTTATCATAAGTAGAATAGTTCAGACTAGGCCCACTCAATTTTTCAGAAAAGTATGCAACAGGTTTTCCATCTTGTAATAACACACCTCCTAATCCAATTCCACTAGCATCACATTCAAGCTCAAAAGTCTTATTGAAATTAGGAAGTTGGAGTAAAGGAGCATGTGTCAACTTATCTTTCAATACCGTGAAGGCTTCTTCCTGTGCGGTACCCCAAACAAAAGGTACATCCTTCTTTGTAAGCTCGTTGAGAGGTGCAGCAATGGTGCTGAAATCTCTCACAAAACGCCTATAGAAACCAGCGAGGCCAAGGAAACTCCTCACTTGTGTGACCGTTTTGGGCTGCGGCCAACTCTCAATAGCTTCAATCTTGGCTTTATCAACTTCAATTCCCTGTGGAGTAACAACATAGCCAAGAAAAGATACTCGGTCGGTGCAAAAGGTGCACTTTCCAAGGTTACCAAACAAACGTGCATCACGTAGAGCAATAAAAACAGCACGTAAATGTTCCAAATGTTCCTCCAAAGATTTGCTATAAATCAATATGTCATCAAAGTAAACTACCACAAATCGTCCAATGAAAGCACGTAAAACTTCGTTCATTAACCTCATGAAAGTACTAGGTGCATTAGTTAACCCAAAAGGCATGACTAACCACTCATATAATCCAAACTTAGTTTTAAATGCTGTTTTCCATTCATCTCCCAATTTCATACGAATTTGATGGTACCACTACGCAAATCAACTTTGGAGAATATTGTAGAGCCACTCAATTCATCAAGCATATCATCTAGCCTAGGAATAGGATGACGATAACGAATAGTAATATTATTAATGCCTCTACAATCAACGCACATACGCGACGTACCATCCTTTTTCGGCACTAAAATGATAGGAACAGCACAAGGACTAAGGGATTCGCGTATATAACCTTTGTCGAGCAGTTCTTGTACTTGACGCATAATCTCCTTCGTCTCCTCTGGATTGGTACGGTATGGTGCACGGTTGGGTAATGATGCACCGGGAATTAAGTCAATTTGATGCTCAATCCCGCGAATAGGTGGTAATCCCGGTGGCACGTCTTGTGGAAAGACGTCGGCGAACTCCTGCAAAATGTTAGTGACAGCAGGAGGCAAAGAGGAAGGCACGTCCTCGAATGAAAATAATGCCTCTTTGCACACAAAAGCATAGCAAACAGATTTGCTAAAATCTAGATCATCAATATCAGATTTGGTGGCAAGTAAACATGCACTTTTCAATTTAATTTCAGAAGCAACACTAGATTGTTTATTATTATTAGGCTGCATTTGTTGCTCAAATTCTTTTGCCACAATCTGATTTTCACTCTTATTTTCTCCTGTTTGCTTTATTAGCTCTATTAATATCATCTTTCAAAATGGAATCAGGAGTCATAGGAAGCAAAGTAATATTTTTATCCTTATGAACAAGAGTATACTGATTGTTTCTACCATGGTGTACAGAATTTTTATCAAATTGCCATGGTCTACCAAGTAATAAGGAACATGCTTGCATCGGTACCACATCACAATCAACATAATCAGCATATGTAGAGATACTAAAATGCACACGAACAGTACGTGTTACCTTAACCTTGCCGCTGTTGTTGAACCATTGGATGTAGTAAGGATGTGGATGTGGTCTTGTGGTGAGAGATAGCTTCTCCACCATCTCGATGCTAGCCAAGTTGTTGCAACTCCCTCCATCATATGATGCGAATAGAACGTTCCTTCACAACTCCCTTTGTATGGAACAAATTATGCCTCTGATTTTGCTTAACCTGCACACTCAAAACACGTTGAGCAACTAAACATTCATACCTGTCAGCATCTTCAGGAGCCATGTATTGCGTCTCATGATCAGAATCGTCTCCACCGTGTTCGTCACGTGTAATAAGAGCCAAAGTCTCCTCATCATAGTCACTAGCGGACTCATACCCACCATCCTCAGTAACAATCATCACACGCTTAGATGGGCATTCTCTCGCATAATGACCTCCACCCTTGCAACGTCGACAAATAATATCACTTGTGTGCCCTGTTGATGCCATGGAAGAAGAAGAGCTCTCGCAGGCCCGGGTGTGCTCTTGGCAGATAGTGGTGATTGTGCCTGCTTTATTGTATCACGGTTGGAGGTGGCAGCCGACGGAGGCGCCGGTGAAGCAGAACGTGTGGAAGTAGATGATGCACGTGGTGTCCATGAAGAAGGTCGACCTGCAGAAAAGTTAGTCCGCGCCAATGCCTGTCGATCCTGCACTTCACGTTCAGCTTTACAAGCAAGATGGAATAAACGAGTGATATTAGTATACTCCTTATACTCTAGAATCGTCTGAATCTCTATTTAATCCACCCATAAAACGTGCAAGCATAGCTTCATTTCTCCTCAACAATACCACATCTAATCATGCCAGTTTGTAATTCCTGATAATATTCTCTACAGAATTTTTTCCCTGTCTTAAAGCGCTGCAATTTTTGAAGTAATTCACGTTGATAATATGGTGGAACCCAACGAGTACGCATAGCAGTTTTCAAAGCAGCCCAAGTAGCAGGAATGGGATATAATCTACAATGCTCAGACCACCAAACACATGCAAAACTAGTGAATGCACAAACAGCAGCAGGAACACGTCTCTCCTCGGGATATTGTAAACATGTAAATCGTTGTTCAGTTTCTAACTCCCAAGTAAGATATATATCAGGAACATATCTACCCTCAAATGGTGGAATATTCAATTTTAGTTTAGGGAGATGGTCATGATCTCGTACCTGAGGGTGAGCCCTACCATTGCCATTATTTGCATGTGGACGACCTGATGGTTGCTGTGCTGGTGGTGGCACGTAGTTCTGATTTTGATCAACCTCATCCACATTTAATCAGCAGCAGGAGCCACGGAAGTAGCAACAGCAGCACCAACAGTTTGGCCAGGTGCAAGAGGGAGACGGCTCGCTCGGCGGAGGGCTGTTTCACGATGTGTAGGTAGTCGTCGTTGTTGTTGTTGTAGAGGTGCGTTAGGTGCAGCCGGTGGTGGTGGTGGAAGACGCGCGAGCAATTCAGTAAACCTGTCATCGAGCTTTGTTTCGAACGTCTTCTCCATGTCATCTATCTTCTCCATGGCCTCTTCAAATCTGTTTAGCACATCCTGCACCTGTCCATTCATCATTTGCTGAAATTTATCATGCAACTCCTGATTCGTCATGTTCTCCCAGTCAGTCTCGTTGGCTTGTGATCCTGCCATGGTTAGCAACAATAGAAAACACACAAGAATATGATCCTACAGAATACTAACAAGAGGTGGTGGTGGCGGGTGTCACAAATCCGTCAAGCAAATCTCAAATTCTTACCAGTTCTTACCCAGCAGCAGGCGGTGATCGGCAACCGTTGTAGTCAAAACTCTCAAAAGCTTGGATAGAGCGATTGCCAGGGAGAGTCAAACGCACGACGTAGAGGTATGTGGAGCTGGGAAGGCTTATAGTATGGTAGCAAAAAGGGTCAGCAATAATCAATTCAGAGATGCAAAGTTGAATAAACGCTCAACGACGGTACTGTGCTGGTCCTAGGCTAGACCGTGCTAGAGACGCGAGCCTAGAACACTAACAAAATCACGGCGCTGCACGTAAATAAGGGAAAAGCACACTCTGGAACTTTTTTTTTTCGCTTTTTTTTTGCGCTCCTCTTTTTTTATTTTTTTTTGCGAAAAATTACTATAATGGTGAGTGTCTCAAAACTCTTCCCTCGTCAAACTGATAGGATGGGCACGAAAAAAAAAATTCCACTTTTTTTTTCGGAAATCAGGGCAGCGACGACGAAAAAGTGCGACAAAAAATCACTATGATGGCACCTGGCTCAAAAGACTCAGAAAAGCCTAAAAATAGGATAGGGAAAAAATATTTTTGCCCGTGAAAATTTTGGCCTAAAAACTGCCCGGGGGTCTCCAGACTTTTTTTTTCCGAGACCTACGCAAGCAAGGAAACACGAATCGGAATTGAGATTGATCTCAAGAACAAACCTAATATGAGCAGAACTCGGATTGGTGGTGGATATATGGTTGTGGTATATGGCAGCGGTGGTGGTATATGGTAGCGGTGGTGGTATATGGATAGAGATTGATGGTGGTATATGGATACGGATTGGTAGTGGTATATGGATAAGGATTCAGAGCGGTGGCGGATAAGCAAAAGTGGTAGATGGGCGATGATGATGGTGCGGCGGCGGCGTGACAACTCATGACCAGAACTCGAAACTCTAAAAGACTAGACTCTAAGACCAGCAACTTGACACGACGATGCAACCGCAAATTCAACAAAGCAAAAACCCTAAAAAAGATTATGCAAAGGCTCAGATTGGTTCGGATATGATGAACTAACCCTAATTTTTTTTGTGTGGCTTTTTCGTGGACTGTAGGTATGAAGAACAGACTGGATCTAATCTACGAAAAACTGTAAAATCTCACCGAACAACCTGGAAATCTGATACCACTTGATAGAGGCAAAGGTGTCCCGATGTTTCGATGAGATGGTGGCTATCGTTTTCTGTGGGAGTCGACCTTGACGATCCGACTACGAACGTGCGAGACGTCGCGCCTTAGCAATCGCTAAACCAACTTCCGAGGGGTTATTGACCACGCCGGAGCACGATCAACCTGACCACGAGGGCCTGTTTCCTGCGAGCAAACGAAGAACAAGCAAGAAACTGAGATTGCAATCTGGATATTGCGAATATAAGATGAAAGCTTTATTGATCAAGGTGGGGTTCTGTAACGTCTTGGTCTGGACTATTTTTAGAGTCCGTATGTGTGGGGAAACAAGAGTTAGGGTTGGTTTCGGACCCCACCCTCAAGGGCCACGAAATTCCCCTCTCTTCCTCCATGTATACAGCCCTTAGGGCGTCATTTAGACTTTGGGTTTTGTTTAGATTAAAAGTTCGCCATAGCTGCAACTTCGCGTACTTCGTTTGTGTCCAACGACCAGACCAAGACGTCACAGAACCCCACCTTGATCAATAAAGCTTTCATCTTATATTCGCAATATCCAGATTGCAATCTCAGTTTCTTGCTTGTTCTTCGTTTGCTCGCAGGAAATAGGCCCTCGTGGTCAGGTTGATCGTGCTCCGGCGTGGTCAATAACCCCTCGGAAGTTGGTTTAGCGATTGCTAAGGCGCGACGTCTCGCATGTTCATAGTCGGATCGTCAAGGTCGACTCCCACAGAAAACGATAGCCACCATCTCATCGAAACATCGGGACACCTTTGCCTCTATCATACATAGCATACTTGGGATAGAAAGTCGATACATTTTGCATCTTATAGGTTGTGCACAAGTGTCGTATCCGCCTATTGTGCAATCGTGCTAGCGTCTCTCTTGAGTTGTGCAACACGAGCATTTTCCGTGGATTCCACATTTTGTGCTCATCCTTGGTTGCACGACCCCATTTATCTATCCGTGTGTGTGTTTCCGTGTGCCATTCATTGCTATTGGTCTACTTGTTACACTTGCGAATTTGTGAATCTTTTTCAACATTATTGACTCTTGCTAACATTTTACATCAAATTTTTGTGCCACTATCCTCACCGAGCTCCACCATAAGCCTTATTTGTGTAGGTGTGAGAAACCGACAAGAATTGGTACCAATTATGCTATTTCCTTGTCCACATTGGAGTGATCATTGATCCACTTTCAACTTCGGTCAAGGTACATTTGGCATTCGTTCTTCTCTTTCTACCACTCACATTTTTCTCTTGGAGTGATGGATAGGCAAGGCATTTCATCTTCGGTCTACAATAACAACGACGAGTTCGATGCCACGAACAACTCCACTGACGCCAAGATGCAAGCTCAAATGGAGGAGATCAAGGCCCTCATCAAGTCCTACAAAGCGGTCTTCCTCATCTTCGAGAAGACGCTCAAGAGCACATGCCTCCGAGCTACCATCTCCGGCAAGATCACATCGGCATCGACACCATCACCAACAAGGACGTGAAGGTCAAGAGCTCAACACCAACAACCGCTCAACGACTTCACCATCCGCCTTGGCATCTTCGCCAAGCGACTTCAAGGCATCTTCGCCTACGGACATACGACATCTTCGCCCACAAGCACCTCAAGAGAAGCTCCCCAAGCTCAAGTCCACGACTTCCACGAGCTACTATGACCTCGACATCGACCATGAGATTCCTTTCTATGGGACTCAAGAACCCGAGGAGTATCTCGAGTGGGAGCGCCTAATGGCCGACTACCTCAAGCTACATCAAGTTCCTCCTGAAGATCAAGTGAAGTGCGCCACAAGGAACTTCCACGACTACGCGTCCACATGGTGGCTTCACGCACCTTCGGAGACCTACGACATGAGTTGGCCCAAGACGAAGAGAGCTTTGCGGCGAGAGTTTGTGCCTCCAACTTACACGGAACAACTTCTACGCCAATTGGAGAACACCACCCAAGGATCCAAGTCCATCGACGCATACTTCAAGGATATGAAGATTGCCTTGCAACGAGCCGGCATGGACGACCCCATTTCGATGAAGTTCCACTTCATGATGGGATTGAACAACGACATCTCCAAGACGATCTTCCTCGAGAACTACAAGTCTTATGTAGGGTAGAACCCTAGTGGCCCGATCTTTCACGAAAGGAGCGGATCCCACGAAGAACGTGAAGAATACAAGGAGGGAAACGAGGGGAAAATCACGAGGGGGACACAAGAGAACACTCAAACCAACAAGTATGATCACACATGTGCTAGATCCTCAAAACACAAAGAGAGATACAAGATCCAAAGTCAACAACGGATGATACAAGAGGTAACCGGTCTTCTCCGTGATGAGGTCTTGATGGGGCCACCCAAGGGGGGGTCTTGATGTTCTTCTCCACAAGGAGGTCTTGAATCCAAAGGGATCTTCTCCATAGAGGCCGCGGTCTCTCTCGTGGAGTAGATCCGATATGGATGAGCGTAGCTCTATCTCTAAACATGAGCTAAACCAACGCTAACCCTAGAAAGTTGGACGAGGTGGAGTATATATAGTCTAGGGGGGAGAAGGGAAACACGGGCCTCGGCCCTTCACTGTGCGCAGACAGGGAGGTCGGACGTCCGGGCTGGTCGGGCCGGATGTCCGGGCTTTCAGGCGATGCCGGATGTCTGGGCTGGAGTGGTGGCACTTGTTGCTCTCCGGTTCGGAGGGGCCGGATTTCTGGGCCGGGAGCCGGATGTCCGGGGCCTGGGAGCTATTCTCCGTCTTCTTCCGTCGTCGCTTCCATGCTCCCCTCGCGGATGGTGTAGTTGTTCCTTGGCGCTTGCACTCCTCCTCAACATCCGTGAAGCTCCGACAATACCTATGCATGCACACGGGAGAAGTGTCAAGTAGTATATCATCCTCGAAGGGGTCAAGTGAGCACGTGTAAAGGAGATGATTCACCTTTATGTATGTGAAGTAGATGTCGCACGTGTCACTTGCCAAACGGACTCTTGACATGGTGATGTCCATAGGATGCTCCGCATCATCTCCCCTCCCTTGGGAAAGATCTGACCTCAGATCGAAATCCAAATCACCGTGGGAAAGAGATGGCGTCGCCGTGTAGGAGTGGTCGATCACCAAGTTCTCGACATCTCGAAGCTCGAAATGGGCACTCTCCAATGTCGCACCATCTTGGGTTTCCTTCAAAAGTAGCAAAGACAACAAACACTTGGAAAAACAAATATGGTTAGCGTTAGTGCAAAACCAAGCATTCAAGAGGTGATTCACCAAACAAGTGTCGTCATCATGCAAAACATATGGTTTGACAAAGGATTGTGACATGGCATATAAGCATATAAATTGAGCACAATCAAAGATATCATGGGGACAAGCATGTAAATGTGAGGTAGTGATGCAAATATGTGTAACAAGAGAATAAGCATCTACCTCAAGATCATAGCAAGCATGGGAAAATTGCTCAATGAAAGGTCTATGGTAGGCATAGGAATCATTCACAACACCAAATAAAATGAAGTGTCTAAACACATGGGGCAAGTGCAAGACAATCCAAGCAAAATGTGCATTGGGTGTAGTGAATATCGTGTAGCACTCAACATAATGGAAAGAGCAATTGTTCATCATGTGTGAGGCAATCAAGGCAAGCATGTAACAATCAATGGGACATGGCATATGTGAAGTGATGACATTGTTGCAACCAAACATATGAGAGGAGCAAGTAATCCAAGAATTGGATGCAACACACAAGGCATATATATCATGATGCATGGAACGGTGAGAATGAAAAGTGGAAGCAAGATCTCTAACATGTGTGCAATCAAGTGGTCCAATATGAACAAGAAGTCTCATGGTGCAAGCAACACAAGTAGTATGATCCGTCATATCCATGCCCAAGAAAGATGTCACCTTGAAGGTGTGTCCTTGTGCGTCCTTCACAATTCCGAAGTGGTATGAAAGGTGGTGTAGAAGCGAGTCATTGTCGAATGTATGCGGCTCGCTCTCAAGAGCTCGAATTGTCAACTCACGTGAAGCGGAAGTCGACACAAAGTCCAAGTATCCTACACATGCACACAAGAAAGCAAAGAATGTATGCGCATGGTAGATAAACACATCATCCATCATGATGGTTCTCTTCTTTTGCACATAACCATTAGAAGCACAAGTGCATGAATAATATGATGCAACAATGGCAATATTCATGGCACGAGGTATATGGTGCAAAGAAGGAAGGCAAGCATGGTTCATAGGAAATATGTCAAAATCTCCAAATATATGTGAGAATGCTATGGGGGCAAACTCATTATCAAGACTAAAGGCATAATTGCACTCAATACATGGCAAATCATCTAGCATTAGAGAGGCAACATATGGAGAGATATGACAAGAAGCAATAACAATCATGTCGTGCAAACTAGTGGAGCGAAGATGCAACACACTAGAGGAAATCATGGAAATTATGTCATGTGAGTAAATAATAGGTATAGGAAATGCACATGACATATCGCAAGCACAAACAAAGAAGCAATATCATAGTATCATCATAGGCATAGGGCACAAAGCAAACATGGCAATAACAAGCAATATCTCCACCAAGCTTGCAAATACACATACTAGTATGAGAATCAATCATCATGTGTAATGCAAAGCATGGGTCACGAATGCATGGCAAAGGCATAATGAACATATCATGCAAAGTGAACATGGCAAGATGGGCAAAGGATATATAATGGACAATAACCCATGGCCAAGTGAGGGTCATGTAGAAGAAATGCGTGAAGTGTTTGCGTGAAGAGAGCGGTGGGAAAGACACTCCATGGGATCCCAAGTCATCATTGCTCTCTAGAGCTCGTTTTGTCAACTTGTGGGATTGCGAGGTTGACAAGAATTCGTGGGTACCTTCACCTATGTTACCTTTGTCATTCCACTCATGTGGTGTAGGTGAGGTGGGAAAGACCAAATGGTGGTCATCTTCATCTTGATGGAACCATGTGGGGGGTGCATCATATTCCACCATGGTCATCGTCTTGTCCAAGGGTAGGACGAAGTCGTCGAGAATCACCGCGTCATCATAGATGGGACCTAGCACCAAATGAGAAGACATAATAGAGATAGAGGTCAAGTCGTTAGTGTTGAAAGTGGCCTCACATGACCTATCAACTATCTCACTCTCTCTATGTGGTGGTTCACTCACTCCCTCAAAATAGGTGCACTCAAACTCACATATGGTGGAGTCACTCATCTCACTCAAGAGCTGGGGGTTTTGGTTCTCCTCACATGGGAATTGGGGCAACACATCATATATGGGGCTAGTGGTGAAGTCACTCTCACTCTCAATATGTTGGCTAAAGTCACTCAAATCATCACATGTCGCCGTGGTCGAAGGGAAAATCCCATGCTCAACCATATCATCGTCGTCGCCGTGGATGAAGGTCGAAGATGGCACATCATCACACTCGCCTCCTAAGATGGAAGCATCATCCTTGCTCGTCACCATGTCACTTGCCTCAAAAGCATGGTCCTTGAAGGTCTCCATAGTCGTACTCGTCGCCCCACCATCTTGAAAAAGAGTCGTGGAGGACTCGGCATCATCAATGCCACAAAGAGGGATGGCGGTGAAGTCGAACTTGGGAGCATCGTCTTGGAGCTCGTCGGGCTTGGACATCTTGGTGGTACTATCCTCATGCTCGTCTTCTTGGAGCTTGGTCTTCGAGAAGTGTGCTTGGGGTCGAGAAGCCTTGGCCTTCATGAGTTCTTGTTCCGCCTTGAGAGCACCAATGTAGTTGTCGTCGAGGGACTTGTAGTTCTCGAGGAAGATCGCCTTGGAGATGTCATTGTGTAATCCCATCATGAAGTGGAACTTCATCGAAATGGGGTCGTCCACGCCGGCTCGTCGCAAGGCAATCTTCATCTCCTTGAAGTACTCGTCGATGGACTTGGATCCTTGGATGGTGTTCTCCAATTGGCGTTGAAGTTGTTCCGTGTAGGTTGGGGGCATGAACTCTCGCCGCAAAGCTCTCTTTGTCTTGGGCCAACTCATGCTGTAGGTCTCCGAAGATGCGTGAAGCCACAATGTGGACGTGTAGTCATGGAAGTTCCTTGTGGCGCACTTCACTTGATCTTCGGGAGGAACTTGATGTAGCTTGAGGTAGTCATCCATCAAACGCTCCCACTCGAGATACTCCTCGGGTTCTAGAGTCCCATAGAAAGGAATCTCATGGTCGATGTCGAGGTCGTAGTAGCTCGTGGAAGTCACGGACTTGAGCTTGGGGAGCTTCTCTTGAATTGCTTGTGGGCGAAGATGCCGTATGTTTGTAGGCGAAGATGCCTTGAAGTCGCTTCGCGAAGATGCCAAGGGCGATGGTGAAGTCGTTGAGTGGTTGTTGGTGTTGAGCTCTTGACCTTCACGTTCGTGGTGGTGATGGTGTCGATGCCGATGTGACCTTGCCGGAGATGGTAGCTCGGAGGCATGTGCTCTTGAGCGTCTTCTCGAAGATGAGGAAGATCGCTTGTAGGACTTGATGAGGGTTTTGATCTCCTCCATTTGAGCTTGCATCTTGGCGTCGGTGGAGTTTTGCGTGGCATCGAACTCGTCGTTGTTGTTGTATACCGAAGATGAAATGCCTTGCCTATCCATCACAAGACTCGAGCAAATATGAGTGGGAGAAAGAGTAGAGTGAATACCAAATGTACCTTTACCGAAGTTGAAAGTGGATCAATGATCACTCCAATATGGACAAGGAAATAGCACAATTGGTACCAATTCTTGTTGGTCAAGAGTCAATAATGTTGAAAGAGATTCACAAATTTGCAAGTGTAACAAGTAGACCAATAGCAATATGGGTGGCACACGGAAACGCACGCGCGGATAGATAAATGGGGTCGTGCAACCAAGGATGAGCTCAAAATGTGGAATCCACGGAAAATGCTCTTGTTGCACAACTCTAGAGAGACGCTAGCATGATTTCTCAATAGGCGGATATGACACTTGTGCACAACCTATAGGAGACAAAAATGCAACGACTTCTATCCCAAGTATGCTATGTATATGATGTTCCGGTGGTATGATCCAAGATGATCGGATATGACAATATTATATGCAATGTGGTATGATGCTATGGCACTTGCTTACACGCTTCTTTGCTATTTCTCTTTTGCTTAAAAGCTTTATTATTATTATTATTTGTATATGGCCACTTTGCGAAATGCACAAACCAAGATAGCAATTGGGTATATACGGGAACAATCTTGTGACACAAGGGATGATATGATACCAATATGATATGGTATGTATGCAATGTATGGTGTAGCTCACTAATGTGCACAAGTAACATTGCCGATAATACTCAAATGGCTAGTCTCGATAGGCAAGTGACGCAAAATGGGCTAGGGGTTATCAATGCAATGGCAAGGGGAATATACAATGGATGGATACCACGATACCAAGATGATATGGAGGTTACCGTCTATGTCGATGATGAGTGGCGGTGATCTTGATGGAGATACCAAGATGATGGAGACTCGTCCCTAAGTAGCCGAAACACCTTAGGAAACGGAAAAACCGCGAACTCACAATCTCAAATGTCAAATGGTGGTAGCGGGATGCGATGGTGGTTGCAGACGCTCATTGGGATTGCGGAAATGCAATGATGGGTTTTGCGAGTAGGAAATGCGGAAGTGGAGGGTAAGTTGGTGGACTATACACGGTGTCAGAGTTGGAAGCACGGTCCCTAAGTAGCCTAAACACCTTAGGAGACACAACTCACAACACTAACAAAATTGGGTTAAGTTGGGATGGTGGAAGTGTATGGTGGGCAAGCCTATGTGGGAGTTATGGTGGTGGTGGTGGTTGATGAAGAAGCAATCATCGCTAAGTAGCCTAAACACCTTAGGAGACTCGAATCACTACTCAAGCAACCACAAATGCTATAAGGACCGAAATTGGTTAGGTTGCGGAAGTCGGTGGTGGTTATGCGGACGTTGTGGTGGAAGCCCTAGGCAAAGATGCCAAAGTTCCAAAAATTTGATGGAGTCAAATGATGATGGTAGTAATTTTGTGAGAAGGGGGATGTCAAGAGCTTTTCAACGAGCTAAAGAACGTCAAAAACGGACTCCAGATGAATTAGTTATGGACAAAACGGTGAAACGGGGATGGCTGAAATGTTAGGGGCCGGACATCCGGGCTCGGGGCCGGAAATCCGGGACCTGATGTCCAGAACCGTGCAGATTTTATGCTCTAGGAGCCGGATGTCCGGCTTGGAGCCCGGATGTCTGGCCAGGTGGCCCGGATGTCCGGCCTGAGGCCTGGATGTCCGGCACGAGGATTCGGATCGGGATTTGGACTTCAAAACTCGATTTGGGGGCGGAAATAGATGATTTTGGGGACAAAATTGATGGGATTTCGTGGATGGAAAGTGGGGAAACTTGGGGATATTCTAGATCCACTTGAAACCAAGCAAATCCATGGATCAAAATCAACAAAACTTCCTCAAACCAACAAATCACAAAAAAAAATTGGGGGCTATTTTTGGTGGGGATTTTCGAACATAGGACGAAATCAACAAAATTAGGCTAGAAAACAAAGAGGGGAGGCTCCGAAATCGTGATCAACGTGGCTCATGATACCAAGATGATGGTATAAGAGACAAACTGGCTCTGATCCAAGATGATGTAGGGTAGAACCCTAGTGGCCCAATCTTTCACGAAAGGAGCGGATCCCGCGAAGAATGCGAAGAACACAAGGAGGAAAACGAGGGGAAAATCACGAGGGGGACACAAGAGAACACTCAAACCAACAAGTATGATCACACATGTGCTAGATCCTCGAAACACAAAGAGAGATACAAGATCCAAAGTCAACAACGGACGATCCAAGATCCAAAGCCACCATCAAGACCCAAGAGGGGGTCTTGATGTTCTTCTCCGCAAGGAGGTCTTGAATCCAAAGGGATCTTCTCCGTAGAGGCCGCGGTCTCTCTCGTGGAGTAGATCCGATATGGATGAGCGTAGCTCTATCTCTAAACATGAGCTAAACCAATGCTAACCCTAGAAAGTTGGACGAGGTGGAGTATATATAGTCTAGGGGGGAGAAGGGATACACGGGCCTCGGCCCTTCACTGTGCGCAGACAGGGGAGGCCGGACGTCCGGGCTGGTCGGGCCGGATGTCCGGGCTTTCAGGCGATGCTGGATGTCCGGGCTGGGGAGGCCGGATGTCCGGGCTGGAGTGGTGGCACTTGTTTCTATGGGGGTTCAGAGGGGCCGGATTTCCGGGCTGGGAGCCAGATGTCCGGGGGCTCGGGTACGGCCGGATGTCCGGGCTGGCGAGGCCGGATGTCCGGGGCCTGGGAGCTGTTCTCCATCTTCTTCGGTCGTCGCTTCCATGCTTCCCTCGTGGATGGTGTAGCTGTTCCTTGGCGCTTGCACTCCTCCTCAACATCCGTGGAGCTCTGACAATACCTATGCATGCACACGGGAGAAGTGTCAAGTAGTATACCATCCTCGAAGGGGTCAAGTGAGCACGTATAAAGGAGATGATTCACCTTTATGTATGTGAAGTAGATGTCGCACGTGTCACTTGCTAAATGGACTCTTGACATGGTGATGTCCATAGGATGCTCCGCATCAAAGTCCCTCGACGATAACTACATTGGTGCTCTCAAGGCGGAACAAGAACTCATGAAGGCCAAAGCTTCTCCACCCCAAGCTCACTTTGCGACGACCAAGCTCCACGAGAACGAGCATGAGGCTAGTACCGCCATGATGTCCAAGCCTGACGAGCTCCAAGACGATGCTCCCATGTTCGACTTCACCGCCATCCCTCTTTGTGGCATTGACGATGCCGAGTCTACTTCGACTCTTTTTCAAGATGGTACGACGACGACTACGACTACGGCCACCATCAAGAACCAAGCTTTGGAGGCGAGCGACATGGTGACGAGCAAGGATGATGCTTCCATTTGATAGAGGCAAAGGTGTCCCGATGTTTCGATGAGATGGTGGCTATCGTTTCTATGGGAGTCGACCTTGACGATCTGAAAGTGCAACTACCCCTAAGTGGTTTTGGTAATTCATAACAACATATAGCTCATTGAGCTAATGCTATTCCAAGATGATTATTTCAGGAAAGCTCAATGATTGGCATGGCATGGATGTGAAAGTGGAACCCTCAAAATGCTAAGGACAAAGGATTGGCTCAAGCTCAAAAGCTCAAGACTCTTCATTTTATATTTTAGTGATCCAAGATCACATTGAGTCTTTAGGAAAATCCAATACTATCAAGGAGGGATGAGGTGTTGCTTAATGAGCCTCTTGCTTCATGTGCTTAGTGATATGCTCCAAAACCCTCAACTACTTTCCCATATCCACATATGACCTAAACCCTAAGCCAAACTCGGTCTACCGATTCTTTCTATCCGGCGCCACCGAGTTTTACATGTCATTAGCCACTGCCAAACCCTAGCAATTCGGTTCTACCGATAGGGATCTCGGTCTCACCGAGATGGGATTGCAAACTCTCTGTTTCCCTTTCGTAACTTTTCGGTCTCACCGAAAGAGCGAATCGGTCCCACCGAGATTGCAATGTAAATTCAGTGTTTCCTTTTTGTAACTTTTCGGTCTCACCGAAAGAGCAAATCGGTCCCACCGAGTTTGCCTGACCAACTCTCTGGTTAGCTAATTACCAAAATCGGTCTCACCGAGTTTGTGTAATCGGTCTCACCGAGATTACGTTATGCCCAAACCCTAACCATATCGGTCCTACCGAGTTGCATGTGAGTCCCACCGAAAATCTCTAACGGTCACTAGGTTTACCTTTTCGGTCTGACCGAGTTTGTTGATTCGGTCCCACTGAGATTGAAAAACTGTGTGTAACGGTTGGATTTTGTGTGGAGGCTATATATACCCCTCCACCTCCTCTTCACTCGTGGAGAGAGCTATCAGAACACATACACAATTCCAACTCATATGTTCTGAGAGAGAACCACCTACTCATGTGTTGAGACCAAGATATTCCATTCCTACCATATGAATCTTCATCTCTAGCCTTCCCCAAGTTGCTTTCCACTCAAATCTTCTTTCCACCAAATCCAAATCCTATGAGAGAGAGTTGAGTGTTGGGGAGACTATCATTTGAAGCACAAGAGCAAGGAGTTCATTACCTACACACCATTTGTTACTTCTTGGAGAGTGGCGTCTCCTAGATTGGCTAGGTGTTACTTGAGAGCCTCCGACAAGATTGTGGAGTTGAACCAAGGAGTTTGTAAGGGCAAGGAGATCGCCTACTTCGTGAAGATCTACCGCTAGTGAGGCAAGTCCTTCGTGGGCGATGGCCATGGTGGGATAGACAAGGTTGCTTCTTCGTGGACCCTTTGTGGGTGGTTGCTTCTTCGTGGACCCTTCGTGGGTGGAGCCCTCCGTGGACTCGCGCAACCGTTACCCTTTGTGGGTGGAGCCCTCCGTGGACTCGCGCAACCGTTACCCTTCGTGGGTTGAAGTCTCCATCAACGTGGATGTAGGATAGCACCACCTATCCGAACCACAGGAAAAACATCCGTGTCTCCAATTGCGTTTGAATTCTCCAAACCCTTCCCTTTACATTCTTGCAAGTTGCATGCTTTACTTTCTGCTGCAAATATACACTTTGCATGCTTGCTTGAATTGTGTGATGATTGCTTGACTTGTCCTACAATAGCTAAAATCTGCCAAGAACTAAAATTGGGAAAAGGTTAAGTTTTTATTTGGTCAAGTAGTCTAATCACCCCCCTCTAGACATACTTTCGATCCTACAAGTGGTATCAGAGCTTTGGTCTCCATTTGCTTTGATCTCCATAGCTTTTGGTGGTCATAGCCTTGGTTTCACAACCTAGGAGAGTATGGCGTCTAGCGAGGGAAATTATCACCGTAGAGGTCCTTACTTTGATGGTACTAATTTTGCTAGTTGGAAGCATAAAATGAAAATGCATATTCTTGGACATAACCCCGCCGTTTGGGCTATTGTGTGTGTTGGTTTGCAAGGTGACTTCTTTGATGGGAAAGAACCAAACCGTGAAGCTACCGCGGATGAGTTGAAGATGTTGCAATACAATGCTCAAGCTTGTGATATTCTCTTCAACGGATTGTGCCCCGAAGAATTC
>NC_053025.1:157172816-157187020 GCF_003073215.2 Triticum urartu
CTCCATTATACGTATCCTGTATCTCTACTCAGAGCTATCCGGATAGGTGTTAAGCTTGCATCGACGTAACCCTTTACGACGAACTCTTTTACTCACCTCCATAATCGAGAAAATTCCTTAGTCCACTAGTTACTAAGGATAACTTTGACCGCTGTCCTGTGATCCATTCTTGGATCACTCTTGTACCCCTTGACTGACTCATGGCAAGGCACACTTCAGGTGCGGTACACAGCATAGCATACTGTAGAGCCTATGTCTTAAGCATAGGGGACGACCTTCGTCCTTTCTCTCTATTCTGCCGTGGTCGAGCTTTAAGTCTTAACTTCATACCTTACAACTCAGGCAAGAACTCCTTCTTTGACTGATCCATCTTGAACACCTTCAAGATCACGTCAAGGCATGTGCTCATTTGAAAGTACTATTAAGCGTTTTGATCTATCCTTATAGATCTTGATGCTCAATGTTCAAGTAGCTTAATCCAGGCTTTCCATTGAAAAACACTTTCCAAATAACCCTATATGCTTTCCAAAAATTCTACGTCATTTCTGATCAACAATATGTCAACAACATATATTCATCAGAAATTCTATAGTGCTCCCACTCACTTCTTTGGAAATACCAGTTTCTCATAAACTTTGTATACACCCAAAATCTTTGATCATCTCATCAAAGCATACATTCCAACTCCGAGATGCCTACTCCAGTCCTTAGAAGGATTGCTGGAGCTTTGCATACTTATTAGCATCTTTCAGGATTAACAAAACCTTCCGGTTGTATCACATACAACCTTTCCTCAAGAAAATCGTCGAGGAAACAATGTTTTGACATCCTATCTGCAAGATTTCATAAATAATGCAGTAATTGCTAATATAATTCCAACAGACTCTTAGCATCGCTACGAGTGAGAAAATCTCACCGTAGTCAACTCCTTGAACTTGTCGGGAAAACATCTTAACGACAAGTCGAGCTTTCTTAATGGTGACACTTTACCATCATTGTCTGTCTTCCTTTTAAAAATCCATCTGTACTCAACAGCCTTACGACATCGAGCCATTCTGCCAAAGTCTACACTTTGTTTTCATACATGGATCCTCTCTCAGATTTTGTGGCCTCGAGCCATTTATCGGAATCCGGGCCCACCATCGCTTCTCCATAGCTCGTAGGTTCATTGTTGTCTAGCAACATGACTTCCAAGACAGGATTACGTACCACTCTGAAGTAGTACGCATCCTTGTCATCCTACGAGGTTTGGGAGTGACTTGATCCGAAGTCTCATGATCAATATCATAAGCTTCCACTTCAATTGGTGTAGGTGCCACAGGAACAACTCTTTGTGCCCTGCTATACACTAGTTGAAGTGACGGTTCAATAACCTCATCAAGTCTCCACCATCCTCCCACTCAATTCCTTCGAGAGAAACTTTTCCTCGAGAAAGGACCTGATTCTAGAAACAATCTTATTGCTTTCGGATCTGAGACAGGAGGTTATACCAACTGTTTTTGGGTTGGTCCTTGAAGATGCATTTATATCGCTTTGGGTTTCGAGCTTATTGGCCTGAAACTTTTCACATAAGCGTTGCAGCCCCAAACTTTTAAGAAATGACAGCTTAGGTTTCTCTAAACCATAGTTCATACGGTGTCATCTCATCGGAATTACGTGGTGCCCTATTTAAAGTGAATGTGGTTGTCTCTAATGCTTAACCCATAAACTATTGTGGTAATTCGATAAGAGACATCATGGTATGCATCATATCCAATAGGGTGCAGTTATGATGTTCGGACACACCATCACACTATGGTGTTCCAGCTGTATTAGTTGTGAAAATTTCCACAATGTCTTAATTTTGTGCCAAACTCGTAATTCAGATATTCATCTCTATGATCATATCATAGATATTTTATCCTCTTGTCACGACGATCTTTCAACTTCACCCTGAAATTACTTGAACCTTTCAATAATTCAGACTCGTGATTCATCAAGTAAATATACTCAACATCTACTCAAATCATCTGTGAAGTAAGAACATAACGATATCCACTACATGCCTCAGCACTCATTGGACTGCACACATCAAAATGTATTACTTCCAACAAGTTGCTTTCTAGTTCCGTCTTACTAAAACGAGGCTTTCAGTCATCTTGCCCATGTGGTATGATTTGCATGTCTCAGTGATTCAAAATCAAGTGAGTCCAAACGGTCCATTTGCATGGAGTTTCTTCATGCATATACACCAATAGACATGGTTCGCATGTCTCAAACTTTTCAAAAATGAGTGAGCCCAAAGATCCATCAACATGGAGCTTCTTCATGGCGTTTTATACCGATATGACTTACGTGGCAGTGCCACAAGTAGGTGGTACTATCATTACTATCTTTTTGGCATGAACATGTGTATCACTACGATCGAGATTCAATAAACCATTCATTTTAGGTGTAAGACCATTGAAGGTATTATTCAAATAAACAGAGTAACCATTATTCTCCTTAAATGAATAACCGTATTGCGATAGACATAATCCAATCATGTCTATGCTCAACGCAAACACCAATCTCGATGGTAGAGGGAGCGTGCGATGCTTGATCATATCAACATTGGAAACACTTCCAACACATATCGTCAGCTCACCTTTAGCTAGTCTCCGTTTATTCCGTAGCTTTTATTTCGAGTTACTAACACTTAGCAACCGAACCGGTATCTAATACCCTGGTGCTACTAGGAGTACTAGTAAAGTACACATTAACATAATGTATATCCAATATACTTCTATCGACCTTGCCAGCCTTCTAATCTACCAAGTATCTAGGGTAATTCTGCTCCAGTGGCTGTTCCCTTTATTACAGAAGCACTTAGTCTCGGGTTTGGGTTCAACCTTGGGTTTCTTCACTAGAGCAGCAGCTGAATTGCCGTTTTATGAAGTATCCCTTCGTGCCCTTGCCCTTCTTGAAACTAGTGGTTTCACCAACCATCAACAATTGATGCTCCTTCTTGATTTCTACTTTTGTGGTGTCAAACATCACGAACATCTCAAGGATCATCATACATGTCCCCGATATATTATAGTTCATCACGAAGCTCTAGCAGCTTGGTGGTAATGACTTCGGAGAAACATCACTATCTTATCTGGAAGATCAACTCCCACTTGATTCAAATGATTGTTGTACTCAGACAATCGAGCACAAGCTCAACAATTGAGCTTTTCTCCCTTAGTTTGCAGGCTAAGAAAATCGTCGGAGGTCTTATACCTCTTGACGTGGGCACGAGCCTGAAATCCCAATTTCAGCCCTCGAAACATCTCATATGTTTCGTGACGTTTCAAAAACGTCTTTGGTGCCTCAACTCTAAACCGTTTAACTGAACTATCACGTAGTTATCAAAACGTGTATGTCAGATGTTCGCAACATCCACAGACGACGTTCGAGGTTCAGCACACTGAGCGGTGCATTAAGGACATAAGCCTTCTATGAAGCAATGAGGACAATCCTCAGTTTACGGACCTAGTCCGCATAATTGCTACTATCAACTTTCAACTAAATTTTCTCTAGGAACATATCTAAACAGTAGAACTGAAGCGCGAGCTACGACATAATTTGCAAAATCCTTTTTGACTATGTTCAGGATAATTAAGTTCATCTTATGAACTCCCACTCAGATAGACATCCCTCTAGTCATCTAAGTGATTACATGATCCGAGTCAACTAGGCCGTGTCCGATCATCACGTGAGACGGACTAGTCAACGTCGGTGAACATCTTCATGTTGATCGTATCTTCTATACGACTCATGCTCGACCTTTCGGTCTTCTGTGTTCCGAGGCCATGTCTGTACATGCTAGGCTCGTCAAGTTAACCCTAAGTGTTTTGCATGTGTAAAACTGTCTTACACCCGTTGTATGTGAACGTAAGGATCTATCACACCCGATCATCACGGCGTGCTTCGAAACGACGAACTGTAGCAACGGTGCACAGTTAGGGGAGAACACTTCTTGAAATTTTAATGAGGGATCATCTTATTTACTACCGTCGTTCTAAGCAAATAAGATGTATAAACATGATAAACATCATATGCAATCAAATAATAGTGACATGATATGGCCAATATCATATAGCTCCTTTGATCTCCATCTTGGGGCTCCATGATCATCTTGTCACCGGTATGACACCATGATCTCCATCATCATGATCTCCATCATCGTGTCTTCTTGAAGTTGTCTTGTCATCGACATGCAAGTCGTGATTCCCTTGAAAAGAACATGATCAATATCATACATCACATATATCATTCATCACATCCTTTTGCCATATCACATCACATAGCATACCCTGGCAAAAACAAGTTAGACGTCCTCTAATTGTTGTTTGCATGTTTTACGTGGCTGCTATGGGTTTCTAGCAAGAACGTTTCTTACCTACGCAAAACCACAACGTGATATGCCAATTGCTATTTACCCTTCATAAGGACCCTTTTCATCGAATCCGATCCGACTAAAGTGGGAGAGACAGACACCCGCCAGCCACCTTATGCAACTAGTGCATGTTTGTCGGTGGAACCGGTCTCACGTAAGAGTACGTGTAAGGTTGGTCCGGGCCGCTTCATCCCACGATGCCGCCGAATCAAGATAAGACTAGTAACGGCAAGCATATTGAACAAAATCAACGCCCACAACTACTTTGTGTTCTACTCGTGCATAGAATCTACGCAATAGACCTAGCTCATGATGCCACTGTTGGGGAACGTAGCAGAAATTCAAAATTTTCCTACGTGTCACCAAGATCTATCTATGGAGAAACCAGCAACGAGGGGAAGGAGAGTGCATCTACATACCCTTGTAGATCGCTAAGCGGAAGCGTTCAAGTGAACGGGGTTGATGGAGTCGTACTCGTCGTGATTCAAATCACCGATGATCCTAGTGCCGAACGGACGGCACCTCCGCGTTCAACACACGTACGGAACGGAGACGTCTCCCACGCCTTGATCCAGCAAGGAGGAGGGAGAGGTTGATGGAGATCCAGCAGCACGACGGCGTGGTGGAAGTAGCGGGATTCCAACAGGGCTTCGCAAGCGCTGCGGGAGGAGGGAGATGTGTCACGGGAGGGAGAGGGAGGCGCCAGGCCTTAGATTGGTTTGCTCCTCCTTTTCCCCACTATATATAGGGCCAAGGGAGAGGGGGAGGCGCAGCCCTTGCCCCTTCCTCCAAGGAAGGGTGCGGCCAAGGGGGGGAGGAGTCCATCCTCCCCAAGGCACCTCGGAGGTGCCTTCCCCCTTTAGGACTCTCCCCTTTTTCTCTTCTCTTGGCGCATGGGCCTCTTGGGGCTGGTGCCCTTGGCCCATATAGGCCAAGGCACCCCCTACAGCCCATGTGGCCCCCCGGGGCAGGTGGCCCCACCCGGTGGACCCCCGGGACCCTTCCGGTGGTCCCGGTACAATACCGGTGACCCCGAAACTTGTCCCGATGGCCGAAATAGCACTTCCTATATATAATTCTTTACCTCCGGACCATTCCGGAACTCCTCGTGACGTCCGGGATCTCATCCGGGACTCCGAACAACATTTCGGGTTACCGCATACTAATATCTCTACAACCCTAGCGTCACCGAACCTTAAGTGTGTAGACCCTACGGGTTCGGGAGACATGCAGACATGACCGAGACGTTCTCCGGTCAATAACCAACAGCGGGATCTGGATACCCATGTTGGCTCCCACATGTTCCACGATGATCTCATCGGATGAACCACGATGTCAAGGACTTTAATCAATCCCGTATACAATTCCCTTTGTCTATCGGTATGTTACTTGCTCGAGATTCGATCGTCGGTATCCCTATACCTTGTTCAATCTCGTTACCGGCAAGTCTCTTTACTCGTTCCGTAACACATCATCCCGTGATCAACTCCTTGGTCACATTGCGCATATGATGATGTCCTACCGAGTGGGCCCAGAGATACCTCTCCGCTTACACGGAGTGACAAATCCCAGTCTCGATTCGTGCCCACCCAACAGACACTTTCGGAGATACCTGTAATGCACCTTTATAGTCACCCAGTTACGTTGTGACGTTTGATACACCCAAAGCATTCCTACGGTATCCGGGAGTTGCACAATCTCATGGTCTAAGGAAATGATACTTGACATTAGAAAAGCTATAGCATACGAACTACACGATCTAGTGCTATGCTTAGGATTGGGTCTTGTCCATCACATCATTCTCCTAATGATGTGATCCCGTTATCAACGACATCCAATGTCCATGGTTAGGAAACCGTAACCATCTATTGATCAACGAGCTAGTCAACTAGAGGCTTACTAGGGACATGGTGTTGTCTATGTATCCACACATGTATCTGAGTTTCCTATCAATACAATTATAGCATGGATAATAAACGATTATCATGAACAAGGAAATATAATAATAACAATTTATTATTGCCTCTAGGGCATATTTCCAACCACACCTCCGGAGGCGCCTGCCTCCTGATGGCTTGGGCTAGGCAAGCCTTCTTCTTCTTGGGGGTCGCCTCAGGAAGTCTTTCGTTTCTGCGGTGCGGGTCTTTGATTGCTGCGGCTTGGAACGCGCGCTCAAGTGAACATACTACGTCCCTCTCTTCACAAGGTACGGTGATGACTCCACCGCTTCCTGGCATCTTGAGGACATTGTATCCATGGTGAGTGACTGCCATGAACTTGGCCAGGGCTGGGTACCCAAGGATGGCGTTGTATGGCAGACGGATGTGGGCGACGTTGAAGTCGATGAGCTCGGTGCGGTAGTTGTTGCGCTGCCCGAAGGTGACTGGAAGGCGAACCTGCCCTATCGGAATAGTGGAACTATCAGTGACCGCTGAGAAGGGCTTGGTTGGCTGAAGCTGATCGTACGACACTTGGAGATTGCCGAACGTCTCGACGGATAGGACGTTGAGTCCTGCTCCGCCGTCAATGAGGGTCCTGGTGACCTGCACGTTGCTGATGACTCGGGAGCAAAGCATCGGGAGGACTCCGGCCATCGCCGCGCACTTGAGCTGATCCGCTGAGCTGAACATGATAGCACACGCGGACCACCTGAGTGGGCGCGTGGCCTCATGCTTGGGGAGGACTGCATTCACCTCGCGAGCAAACTGCTTGAAGATACGTTGTGAGGCTGGGGCCCGCGCGCCACCCAAAATGCAAGCGATTGCGCGCGGCTCCTGGAAGCCCCCAACCCCCTTGTCCTGATGTTGGTCTTCGTTCCTCCTTGGCGGTGGCGGCAGAGGAGGAAGGCCTGCGTTGCCGCACAGGCGATCCTCATGAGGCTGATCTCTCCAGCCTCCCTCGCGAGGCTGGTCCTGCTAGTGATCCTCGCGAGGTCAGTCATGCCACCCTTGGCAAGGGCCACGGTCTTCCCACCATCCGCCACCTCTTCCTCCTCCTCGGCCATAGCCCCTGTCGTTGCGCTCGGGTGTCGGCCGACATGTCCATCTCTCACGTCCCTGAGCTCTTGATATTCGTTGGTGTTGTGGGTGTGGAGGTCGTGGTATACGCAGTATCGGCTTCCCTTGGATGACTCGGGCCGATCCCTGCCTCGCTTGGTGTCTGGCTCCGCTGCAAGCACGACAGATCCCTTGCTCTTCACGTCCTTGGCCTTGGGCTTCTTCTCTTCTGGGTCGGCAGCCGGGAGTTCGAGGAGGGAAAGGCGCCCTTCCTCAGCCCTGGCGCACTTGGTCGCCAAGTTGAACAGCTCCAGGGATGTGCACAGGTCTTCATGGATTGCTAGCTCCTCCTTCATCTTGATGTCGCGTACGCCATCGGAGAAGGCCGAGATGATGGCTTCTTCAGTCACCTTGGGGATCTTGAGGCGAGCGTTGTTGAAGCGCTGGATGTATTTCTGCAGGGTTTCCCCTTGCTGCTGCTTGAGGCGGCGTAGATCGCTCACGACCGGGGGACGGTCACGAGTGCCCTGGAAGTTGGCGATGAAGCGAGTGCGCATCTCGTCCCAGGAGAAGATTGTGCCAGGAGCCAGGTTCAGGAGCTAGGTGCGGGCCCCATCCTTGAGCGCCATGGGAAACCAGTTCGCCATGACCCTTTCGTCTCCATTGGCGGCTTCGATGCATAGCTCGTAGAGTTCAGGAACTCCGCAGGGTCCGCCGTGCCACCGTAGCGAGGGGGCTAGGTCAGGCTTGAACTTGCCTGGCCATGCGACGCCGCGTAGCTCGGGGGAGTGAGGGCACGACAGGCCTGCTGTGGCCACCGGTGCCTTTTGCTGGTACTGGGCTTGCTCTGGGGATTACCGCGCGCTGCGCTGCTTGGAGCAGCGCAGGGCCTTGGCTTGGAGGTGCAGGGACGCGATCTTGGCGCGCCGGTGATGGGAGCGTCGCGAGCACTTTCTTGGGGACGAGGGATCTCTTGGCACGCTTTCTTGCTGTGCAGGCGCCGGATGCGAGAGGGTCTCACCCGGGGCTGCGCGACCTTGGAGCCAGAGGCGCCTCCTTGGGGAGGAGGTGGTGGAGGCACCTCCCGATCCTCGCCTCCCGCGCAGAATGGAGGACGAGGCAGCGAGTGGGACGGCAAGGGGGAGCCCCCTGCGACGCTGATGAGCTCAGTGATCCGGGCGAACCAGTCTTCGTAGAGGTCGTCGACGGGGCGGTAGTGCAAGAGCTCTCTTGCCAGGAGCAGCGCGGCGTGCGCGTGGGGGCGCGACGGGCGTGGGACGACGAAGCGGCTGGAGTCAGCGACGGTGTGGCGGTGCGGCCTCCCGCCGTACCGAAGGATGCTGGGACGAGGCCTGCTGCTCGTTCCCCGCCGGGCCGGTGGCGGCATTGGCGGCAGGCGACGGGGAACGACGAGGGCGTCCGCCGACGGGCGCCGTCTGGGCGACGCGGGTGGCGAGAGCAGCCCGGCGCTCGGCGCGAGCCCGACGAGCGTCAGCCATGGACACGACGGAAGATCACACGCGAACAACGAAGAAAGATTCCGGCGCACCCCTACCTGGCGCGCCAAATGTCGGATTTCGGGTTCCGGCAGACCCTTGAGGTTCGAACACTGGGGTGCGTGCGGAGATCTCTCCCCTACCGATCTACGTCCAATCTCCTCGCGTGATCTAAGCTGGAAACAACGAACAACACAAGGGACACAAGGTTTATACTGGTTCGGGCCACCGTTGTGGTGTAATACCCTACTCCAGTGTGTGGTGTGGTGGATTGCCTCAGGGGCTGATGATGAACAGTACAAGGGAAGAACAGCCTCGCGAGAGGTGTTCTTGAGCTGGTGCGATGAACTGCTAGGGTGAGTTCAGTCGCCTCTCTCTCTCTCTCTGCTAGGGTTCTACCAGATCTCTCCTCTCTTTCGATGTCTCGATGTCTCCCCTTCTTCCGTGGTGGCTAGCTCTATTTATAGAGGCCCTGGGCCTCTCCCCGAATAATGAGCGGGAAGGGCGCCAACAATTGGCCATTTTGAAGGGGAACATCTAGTACAAGTTATCCTGACCAAAGGTGGTCTTCGGCTGCCAAAAGCACTGGTGATGACGCCGTCTTGGGCTCCATGGTGACCTCCGTCCTGCCGCTCTGCTGGTCTTGGTCTCGTTGCACCGGAATGGCAACTTTGCCCGATGCCTTGGCCTGTGCTTGCCCCCTTTGCACCAAAGGGGAAACAAGGACACTGCGCAGGCCGGCGCCCGCCTGGTCTCGATCGTCAATGGCTTGCATCACGGGTTCCTCGCGAGGTACCCCTGCCTTGACTCTCTCTGCCTCCTCACGAGCCTGCCTGATGAGGCTGCCTCTGAGGAAGCTTCCTTCGTCCGCCATGCGAGGCTTGGCCCCTCGCGAGGGTCTTGAGCTTGACCTGATGAAGATTGGCCGCGCTGGGCCCCCACTTGAGCCACGCCGTAGGCCAAAGGCAGGCAAGTCTGGGGACCCCCGTTCCCAGAACGCCGACAGATGCCTCACTGGAGCGACGAAGGGACTGAGGAGTAAAAAGAATCCTACTCTCCGATATATATTGTCGGAGTAAATAACCATGGGTAGCCTAGCCGGCTCCCCCTGGCCCTTCTGAAAAAATTACGAGCCGATCCGGCCCTCAAGAATCCAAGACACGGGGCCGCCTTCCCCTTGCCGGCTGTCTCCCAGGCTGGCTATCGGAAGGCGGCCCAACTTCATCCCTCACGAAGAAAGCCGCGGGAGGGCCGGCTCTGAGAAGCCGGCCGCGAGAAGGCCGACTCCAACAGCCGCTCGGCCACCAAGCGGCTCAATGATCGTCCCTCGTGTAACTACATATGTCCTTTGGGCCCCCGTTGCTCACGGGCAGGAGTTGTGGAGTCGCGTCTCCTTAATCGTTTATTATTGATAGGTTGATAGGAAACTCAGATACATGTGTGGATACATAGACAACACCATGTCCCTAGTAAGCCTCTAGTTGACTAGCTCGTTGATCAATAGATGGTTACGGTTTCCTAACCATGGACATTGGATGTCGTTGATAACGGGATCACATCATTAGGAGAATGATGTGATGGACAAGACCCAATCCTAAGCCTAGATCGTGTAGTTCGTATGCTAAAGCTTTTCTAATGTCAAGTATCATTTCCTTAGACCATGAGATTGTGCAACTCCCGGATACCGTAGGAATGCTTTGGGTGTATCAAACGTCACAACGTAACTGGGTGACTATAAAGGTGCATTACAGGTATCTCCGAAAGTGTCTGTTGGGTTGGCACGAATCGAGACTGGGATTTGTCACTCCGTGTAAGCGGAGAGGTATCTCTGGGCCCACTCGGTAGGACATCATCATATGCGCAATGTGACCAAAGAGTTGATCACGGGATGATGTGTTACGGAACGAGTAAAGAGACTTGCCGGTAACGAGATTGAACTAGGTATTGGATTCCGACGATCGAATCTCGGGCAAGTAACATACCGATAGACAAAGGGAATTGTATACGGGATTGATTAAGTCCTTGACATCGTGGTTCATCCGATGAGATCATCGTGGAACATGTGGGAGCCATCATGGGTATCCAGATCCCGCTGTTGGTTATTGACCGGAGAGTCTCGGTCATGTCTGCATGTCTCCCGAACCCGTAGGGTCTACACACTTAAGGTTCGGTGACGCTAGGGTTATGGAGATATTAGTATACGGTAACCCGAATGTTGTTCGGAGTCCCGGATGAGATCCCGGACGTCACGAGGAGTTCCGGAATGGTCCGGAGGTAAAGAATTATATATAGGAAGTGCTATTTCGGCCATCGGGACAAGTTTCGGGGTCACCGGTATTGTACCGGGACCACTGGAAGGGTCCCGGGGGTCCACCGGGTGGGGCCACCTGCCACGGGGGGCCACATGGGCTGTAGGGGTGTGCGCCTTGTCCTACATGGGCCAAGGGCACCAGCCCCAAGAGGCCCATGCGCCAAGAGAAGAAAAAAAGGGGAGAGTCCTAAAGGGGGAAGGCACCTCCGAGGTGCCTTGGGGAGGATGGACTCCTCCCCCCCTTGGCCGCACCCTTCCTTGGAGGAAGGGGCAAGGGCTGCGCCTCCCCCTCTCCCTTGGCCCTATATATAGTGGGGAAAAGGAGGAGCAAACCAATCTAAGGCCTGGCGCCTCCCTCTCCCTCCCGTGACACATCTCCCTCCTCCCGCAGCGCTTAGCGAAGCCCTGTTGGAATCCCGCTACTTCCACCACGCCGTCGTGCTGCTGGATCTCCATCAACCTCTCCCTCCTCCTTGCTGGATCAAGGCGTGGGAGACGTCTCCGTTCCGTACGTGTGTTGAACGCGGAGGTGCCGTCCGTTCGGGCACTAGGATCATCGGTGATTTGAATCACGACGAGTACGACTCCATCAACCCCGTTCACTTGAACGCTTCCGCTTAGCGATCTACAAGGGTATGTAGATGCACTCTCCTTCCCCTCGTTGCTGGTCTCTCCATAGATAGATCTTGGTGACACGTAGGAAAATTTTTTTGAATTTCTGCTACGTTCCCCAACAGTGGCATCATGAGCTAGGTCTATTGCGTAGATTCTATGCACGAGTAGAACACAAAGTAGTTGTGGGCGTTGATTTTGTTCAATATGCTTGCCGTTACTAGTCTTATCTTGATTCGGCGGCATCGTGGGATGAAGCGGCCTGGACCAACCTTACACGTACTCTTACGTGAGACCGGTTCCACCGACAAACATGCACTAGTTGCATAAGGTGGCTGGCGGGTGTCTGTCTCTCCCACTTTAGTCGGATCGGATTCGATGAAAAGGGTCCTTATGAAGGGTAAATAGCAATTGGCATATCACGTTGTGGTTTTGCGTAGGTAAGAAACGTTCTTGCTAGAAACCCATAGCAGCCACGTAAAACATGCAAACAACAATTAGAGGACGTCTAACTTGTTTTTGCCAGGGTATGCTATGTGATGTGATATGGCCAAAAGGATGTGATGAATGATATATGTGATGTATGGATTTGATCAATGTTCTTGTCAAGGGAATCACGTTGCATGTCGATGAGACAACTTCAAGAAGACACATGATGGAGATCATGATGATGGAGATCATGGTGTCATACCGGTGAAAGATGATCATGGAGCCCCGAAGATGGAGATCAAAGGAGCTATATGATATTGGCCATATCATGTCACTATTATTTGATTGCATATGATGTTTATCATGTTTATACATCTTATTTGCTTAGAACGACGGTAGTAAATAAGATGATCCCTCATTAAAATTTCAAGAAGTGTTCTCCCCTAACTGTGCACCGTTGCTACAGTTCGTCGTTTCGAAGCACGCCGTGATGATCGGGTGTGATAGATCCTTACGTTCACATACAACGGGTGTAAGACAGTTTTACACAGCAAAACACTTAGGGTTAACTTGACGAGCCTAGCATGTACAGACATGGCCTCGGAACACAGAAGACCGAAAGGTCGAGCATGAGTCGTATAGAAGATACGATCAACATGAAGATGTTCACCGACGTTGACTAGTCCGTCTCAACGTGATGATCGGACACGGCCTAGTTGACTCGGATCATGTAATCACTTAGATGACTAGAGGGATGTCTATCTAAGTGGGAGTTCATAAGATGAACTTAATTATCCTGAACATAGTCAAAAGGCTTTGCAAATTATGTCGTAGCTCGCGCTTTAGTTCTACTGTTTAGATATGTTCCTAGAGAAAAATTTAGTTGAAAGTTGATAGTAGCAATTATGCGGACTAGGTCCGTAAACTGAGGATTGTCCTCATTGCTTCATAGAAGGCTTATGTCCTTAATGCACCGCTCAGTGTGCTGAACCTCGAACGTCGTCTGTGGATGTTGCGAACATCTGACATACACGTTTTGATAACTACGTGATAGTTCAGTTAAACGGTTTAGAGTTGAGGCACCAAAGACGTTTTTGAAACGTCACGAAACATATGAGATGTTTTGAGGGCTGAAATTGGATTTCAGGCTCGTGCCCACGTCAAGAGGTATAAGACCTCCGACGATTTTCTTAACCTGCAAACTAAGGAGAAAAGCTCAATTGTTGAGCTTGTGCTCGGATTGTCTGAGTACAACAATCATTTGAATCAAGTGGGAGTTGATCTTCCAGATAAGATAGTGATGTTTCTCCGAAGTCATTACCACCAAGCTGCTAGAGCTTCGTGATGAACTATAATATATCGGGGACATGTATGATGATCCTTGAGATGTTCGTGATGTTTGACACCACAAAAGTAGAAATCAAGAAGGAGCATCAATTGTTGATGGTTGGTGAAACCACTAGTTTCAAGAAGGGCAAGGGCACGAAGGGATACTTCATAAAACGGCAATTCAGCTGCTGCTCTAGTGAAGAAACCCAAGGTTGAACCCAAACCCGAGACTAAGTGCTTCTGTAATAAAGGGAACAGCCACTGGAGCAGAATTACCCTAGATACTTGGTAGATTAGAAGGCTGGCAAGGTCGATAGAAGTATATTGGATATACATTATGTTAATGTGTACTTTACTAGTACTCCTAGTAGCACCAGGGTATTAGATACCGGTTCGGTTGCTAAGTGTTAGTAACTCGAAATAAAAGCTACGGAATAAACGGAGACTAGCTAAAGGTGAGCTGACGATATGTGTTGGAAGTGTTCTCAATGTTGATATGATCAAGCATCGCACGCTCCCTCTACCATCGAGATTGGTGTTTGCGTTGAGCATAGACATGATTGGATTATGTCTATCGCAATACGGTTATTCATTTAAGGAGAATAATGGTTACTCTGTTTATTTGAATA
>NC_053025.1:157188020-157212068 GCF_003073215.2 Triticum urartu
GCTTCATCCGTCCCAACTTCAGCTTCAGGGGTCCAAACCGGCAGTTGCCCTCTAGGGTTAATACTGCGGTGTCAGCGTTGATGCGGTCTGAGGAGTGCAACACTTGTGAAACCCGGCGCACCCAATGATTCGTTGATTCTCCTTCCTCCTGGACGCATGCAGCTAAGTCCACTATCGACATAGGCTGTTTACAGGTATCTTTGAAATTGCTGATAAACCGGGCCCGTAATTGGGCCCATGAACTGATAGAATTAGCCGGCAAGCTTTTTAACCAAGTATGGGCCGTTCCTTCGAGCATCATGGTGAAGTATTTTGCACACGCCGCGTCATCCACATCAAGCATCTCCATGGCCATCTCATAGCTCTCCACCCATGTCTCTGGAGGTTGATCCGCCGTGTAATTTGGTACCTTGCGCGGGCCTTTGAAATCCTTGGTTAGGCGCACGTTGCGTAAAGCGGGGATAAGGAAAGGCACCCCCAAAGAACTAGAAGTAACACCAGGTTTAGTCAAGGTGGTTGGACGAACCGGCGTGAGCTGCCGAGCCTGATGTTGTGCGGCTAACTCGGCCTCCCTACGCGCGGGCCCGGTCCACCACTCCCTGAGCGTCATCAGCACCACCCGCCGGGTTGTTGTCTCGGGGTGCCCCACGTCGTTCATTACTTGACACTGCCGGTTCATCCATATGTCTGCTATAGCTCTGGCTTGGATGAGGGGTCGAGTGGATCCGGTCGCGGCTGTACGAGTACGCTTCCTGTTGGGCAAAAGCTGTCGTCGGAAGTTCCTTGACCCGCCGTGTCTCTACTGCCTACGGCGAGTCACCTTCAATTGGAATGGTCTCCAGCCGTGCAGTAGCGACAACAAGATTGTCCATTGGGTTGGAGTAGTGACCCGGGGGTGTTAAAGCAGCCTGAGGTACAACGGTGTTTTGACGAGGCGGGTCGATCTGACAAGGCTGAACCGATGCACCGGTCCCAGGGGCTTCTGCCCGGTTCCCCTCCAGCGGATTGCCGGCTCTTGGCCCTGGAGTGTTGAAAAGGTCTCTGGCCTCGAAAACCGGAGGTAAGCGGGGTCGGTGCTTCCTCCTCATGACTTCATGCGATGCGCTCTGGTCTAACATAAGCCTGTAGGCCTGTGCGTCTAAAGCAGCCCGCTCTGCGGCCATCCTGGTGTCCTTAGCCGCCAGATCCGCCTTGGCCTGGGTGATCTGTTCCTTTACCTTTGCAATCTCCGTATTGTGAACGTCCTGATCTGGCGAATTAACTTCCGCCATAAGCACAGCCAACACATCAAATAGTTCTGATAGAACCTGAGCCGGCGGGCGCACAGGGCCTCCTGCCCCGGCAGCCGTCGCTGCTGCTGAACCGGAAATCGTTGCCGCAGCTGTCGAAGAATGAAGCGCTGCTTGTGTTCCGGCCATGAATATTCCAACCCGGTTGGGCAGATCAGAGGGGTCCGGAATACTGTCGCCATCGGAACAGCACCCAATCCGGCCATCTTGTAGGTGATAAAGAGATTCGGTTTCTTCGGTCGAAGATTCGTCACCGGAACAAATGATAGTCGCCCTACGAAATCCCGATCCGTCCTCATAACTTCCTCCATGGATGAATCCCACGAAGGCACGCTTCATGGCCGGTTTAACCCGGGCGGATTGCGCACGCTGAGCCGTCTCGATGAGGTCGGTGCAGATGTCCGGCTCAGGGCCCGGTTCACTGATCTTGCCAATGAAAACGTGAACGCTACCAAAGGGGACCCGGTACCCGTACTCAATTGAGCCGGCCTCGGGGCCCCAGCCTGCCTCGTCGATGTAGAGCCTGCCGCGACGACTCTTAGTCATTCGGCCTACAGCATAGCCCTCGAGTCCTTCAAAGAGGCCCTCCAAGAACCAGAAACCATCATGTGATAGCCCCACGGTGGGCGCCAACTGTCGTGGTTTTGTCACGGCAGATGTCCTAGGGAAAGGACTTAGTCATGGAGCCATCGCGACGGGTTAGCTTGAAGGGGTTAAAGCGGACACAAGGACGCAAGAGAGTTTATACTAGTTCGGCCCCTTCGAGGAAGGTAAAAGCCTACGTCTAGTTGTGATGGAATTGATGGGGTTTCGATGACTAGGGAGCAAGCAAGCTTCGCCTATGTCTCGAGTTGTTGTCTGTGTCCCTGAATCGCCGTCGGGTCGTCCCCTTATATACACGGGTGACGCCTGCCGGTTCAGAGAGTCCCAACACCGGTTCATACCCGTATCCGGGTTGGTCTCTCCTTGTTCCTAACTTACAGTACAAGTATGTGCACAAAGCCGGTGTACGGCTACAGGTTGCAAACCGACTACGGTCCCTGGGCCTTTATCTGCCTCTTTGGGATTTAACACCTTTGAACTACTGATGAAGTTAATCCGGCCCAGGTAGGCCGGTTTATGCCCAGTAGTAATATCCCCAACAAACGGTCTCCAATCTTCAACTGCAACTAGCAACGCTATAAGAGGGGCTGAGCAAAGCGGTAACATAGCCAATCAACGGTTTGCTAGGACACGGTGGGTTAGAGGTTTGACATGGCAATTTGGGAGGCATGATAAGCAAGTGGTAGGCATCGTAGCATAGGCATAGCAAAAGAGCGAGCATCTAGCAAAACAAAGATATAAGTGATTTCGAGGGTATGATCATCTTGCCTGCAAAGTTGTCAGAGTTGACTGGATCCTCGAAAGCAAACTCAACGGGCACCTCGTTAGCGAACTCGTCTCCCGGCTCTACCCAAACAAGACAAACAAGCAAAAAGGACACAATCAACCACGTGCAAAGCTCAAACAACATGATGCAAACATGGGATGCTATGCGGGATGCGATATGTGATGCATATGCAAGATTTGGCGAGCAATGAATGAACCTGGCCTCAACATGGAAATCCAAGTGTGCCACTGGAAAGGTGAGGTGATTTTGGTTGAAATCGATATAAAGAACACCGGAATCGGAGACACGGTTTGGAAATGGCAAGCATTTCAAATATGTCACCGGTCTGCGATATACAGCAAGTAGCCATCTAAATGCAACAAGCTAAACATGCTACAGCACCCAAACATGGCAACAAAATACATGGAAGGGATCAATTCATGAAGCTTAACAAAATATGAACACTGAGATGCGGCCAATTCATTCATTAACAGGTTCAAACAAGCATGGCAAAAGTGCAATTGATAAACAGATTTCAGACTTAGTGAAATTAACACTTGTCTGGAATTTCAGATCAGGTAGCACACTTTGGAGCATGCAAAATATATTCTACAAGGCATGAACATGGCAAAGTAAAGCATGGCATGGAGCTACTCAAAGAGCTTAACAAAAGTCTGTTAGTGAACTTGAGCCAAAAGGGATCAGAAAATACAATTGGAAGCATGTGAACATGGCAAAAACATAGTCAGATCTCAGACTTAGTGAAAAACTGGAGCATGCAAATCAGATATCAAGTAGGCATGTTTACGAGCTCGATGCGCTCACTGCAGAGCAATGCATGACAAACTAACAATACACCCATCAAGACTGCACATTATACAAGCTAGACATGGCAAGAACGACGACATAGCGTGCACGGATCAACTCCAACATCCTCGGCAAAATCGCTAACAAGTAGACAATCTGCCCAGATTCACGAAATAGCAAAAGTAGAGCTCGATTGACTCAAGCTAGGGTGCTCAATAATTGCAAACAAAGACATGGATGGCTAGAGCACTACAAGAATAACAAATCATCCTTACTGGTCATCCTCAAAAGAGGCACGGATCACTAGGAAACAACATGAACATATGGCATATTGATAAAAACAGATCAAGGACTTAGTGGAATTGCTAAGTCCCTGAAATCAACATTAATGCACCACTTTGCAAGCTTGTGCTAGTCACCACACACATCACAAAAATACATGGTAGCACCTCTGGAAAGAAGACAAAGCACAGAACAAAATATATGTAGAGCTCAAGGGCATATCATGCACACAATAATCATGGCAAAAATGACAAATACCTATTTGGAGCAGCAGATCTGACAATTAACTCGAATAGCATTCTTACAACAGCATTTCGGGCAACAAGATGAGCTCAAATGAAAATGATGCAATGAGATGAAATGATGTGCTCTCGGAGACGAACATTTTGATATGCTATATGCCCAAAACGGATCTACGGATGCAAAGTTGCGGCACGATGAACATGGCAATTTGGACTGCAGACTTAGGGAAAAAATGGGGTCAACCTAGGGTTTTCAGATCTGGATCGGATCGCCGGCACGCGAACCGAGGCGGCCGGATCCTCTCGCCGGAGAAGAGGGGCGGTGGCCGGAGCTGTCGGGGAAGGGCGTGGGCGCGGTGGCCGGGCGCGGACTCCGGCGCCGGCTGGTGGCGAGGACGAAGCGGCGGGGTCGGCGTCCGGTAGGGCGGCGCGGTCACCGGCGAGGGCGTGGTGGCCGGCGTCGGCTTCGTGCGGCAGCGCGGTGTCGCCGGCCGGCGGGACGAAGGCGGCGGGGCGCGGGGAGCCCGTGGGGCGGCGGCGCCCGAGCGCGGGCCAGGGAGGGCCCCGCCTGGGCCCTGGCGGGCCGGCGCGGTGATGTGGGCGCGCGGGCGACGAGCGAACCGGGCGATGACACGTGGCGATGGCGGGCGGACCGGACACGTCCGACCTGCGGAAAAATCGTCCAGCGGCGGCGGATGGAGTGGATCTAGGGTTTTAGGAGAGGGGAACCGAGAATTTCGGAGGAGGGGTGTATTTATAGGCATAGAGGGAGCTAAGAGTGTCCAAATGAGGTGCGGTTTTCGGCCACACGAGCGTGATCGAACGCTCTAGATGATGGAGAGGGTTTTGGTGGGTTTTGGCCCAAAATGGAGGGGTGTTGGGCTGCAACACACACGAGGCCTTTTCGGTCCCTCGGTTAACCGTTGGAGCATCAAACGAATTCCAAATGGTATGAAACTTGACAGGCGGTCTACCGGTAGTAAACCAAGGCTGCATGACAAGTCTCGGACCAATCCGGAAATGTTTAACACCCACACATGAAAAGAGGTAGAAAGGGACAGCGGGTGACATAGGAGCACCGGATTGCAAAATGGACAACGGGAAAAATGCTCGGATGCATGAGATGAACATGTATGCAAATGAAATCCACATGATGACATGATATGCAATGCATGACACGCGAGCAATGACAAAGCAACAACAGCGAATAACTGGAGGACACCTGGCACATCGGTCTCGGGGCGTCACAACTAATATTGTAGCGGTGCTTAGGCGAAGCCCTGCGACAGTAGGACATTAAGATCGTCACCACGCCGTCGTGCTGACGGAACTCTTCCCCGATCCTTTGCTGGATCAGAGTCCGGGGATCGTCATCGAGCTGAACGTGTGCTAGAACTCGGAGGTGCCGTAGTTTCGGTGCTTGATCGGTCGGGCCGTGAAGACGTACGACTACATCAACCGCGTTGTCATAACGCTTCTGCTGTCGGTCTACGAGGGTACGTAGACAACACTCTCCCCTCTCGTTGCTATGCATCACCATGATCTTGCGTGTGCGTAGGAAATTTTTTGAAATTACTGCATAACCAACAGCGGTATCCGAGCCCAGGTTTTATGCGTTGATGTTATATGCACGAGTAGAACACAAGTGAGTTGTGGGCGATATAAGTCATACTGCTTACCAGCATGTCATACTTTGGTTCGGCGGTATTGTTGGACAAAGCGGCCCGGACCGACATTACGCGTACGCTTACGCGAGACCGGTTCTCCCGACGTGCTTTGCACAAAGGTGGCTAGCGGGTGTCAGTTTCTTCAACTTTAGTTGAACCAAGTGTGGCTACGCCCGGTCCTTGCGAAGGTTAAAACAGCACCAACTTGACCGAATTTTAAGGTGATAAAAAGGCAGCGAAGTGTTCCAGCGGCCAGCCACGACGCTCGCCCCACCATCCAGACAGAGAAACCCCTCACCAAGTAGCGGAGCTCAGCATTTCCACCACACCGACGCCTCAACTATCATTGTAGTTTTGATGCGTAGGTAAGAACGGTTCTTGCTAAGCCCGTAGCAGCCACGTAAAACTTGCAACATTAAAGTAGAGGACGTCTAACTTGTTTTTGTAGGGCATGTTGTGATGTGATATGGTCAAGACATGATGCTAAATTTTATTGTATGAGATGATCATGTTTTGTAACTGAGTTATCAGCAACTGGCAGGAGCCATATGGTTGTCGCTTTATTGTATGCAATGCAATTGCGCTGTAATGCTTTACTTTATCACTAAGCGGTAGTGATAGTCGTGGAAGCATAAGATTGGCAAGACGACAAAGATGCTACGATGATGATCAAGGTGTTGCGCCGGTGACGATGGTGATCATGACGATGCTTCGAAGATGGAGATCACAAGCACAAGATGATGATGGCCATATCATATCACTTATATTGATTGCATGTGATGTTTATCTTTTATGCATCTTATCTTGCTTTGATTGACGGTAGCATTTTAAGATGATCTCTCACTAATTATCAAGAAGTGTTCTCCCTGAGTATGCACCGTTGTGAAAGTTCTTCGTGCTGAGACACCATGTGATGATCGGGTGTGATAGGCTCTACGTTAAAATACAACGGGTGCAAAACAGTTGCACACGCGGAATACTCAGGTTATACTTGACGAGCCAAGCATATACAGATATGGCCTCGGAACACGGAGACCGAAAGGTCGAGCGTGAATCATATAGTAGATATGATCAACATAGTGATGTTCAGCATTGAAACTACTCCATCTCACGTGATGATCGGACATGGTTTAGTTGATTTGGATCACGTGATCACTTAGAGGATTAGAGGGATGTCTATCTAAGTGGGAGTTCTTAAGTAATATGATTAATTGAACTTTAATTTATCATGAACTTAGTCCCGGTAGTATTATCATATCTATGTTGTAGATCAATAGCTCGTGTTGTTGCTTTCATATGTTTATTTTGATATGTTCCTAGAGAAAATTGTGTTGAAAGATGTTAGTAGCAATGATGCGGATTGTGTTGGGAACGTAGTAATTTCAAAATATTCCTACGCACACGCAAGATCATGGTGATGCATAGCAACGAGAGGGGAGAGTGTGATCTACGTACCCTTGTAGACCGACAGCGGAAGCGTTAGCACAACGCGGTTTATGTAGTCGTACGTCTTCACGGCCCGATCGATCAAGCACCGAAACTACGACACCTCCGAGTTTTAGCACATGTTCAGCTCGATGACGATCCCCAGACTCCAATCCAGCAAAGTTTCGGGGTAGAGTTCCGTCAGCACAACGGCGTGGTGACGATCTTGATGTACTACCGTCGCAGGGCTTCGCCTAAGCACCGCTACAATATTATCGAGGATTATGGTGGAAGGGGGCACCACACACGGCTAAGAATATGATCACGTGGATCAACTTGTGTCTAGGGGTACCCCCTGCATCCGTATATAAAGGAGCAAGGGGAGGAGGCCGGCCGGCCCCTATTGGCGCGCCAGGAGGAGTCCTCCTCCTAGTAGGAGTTGGACTCCTACTAGGATGGGGAAGGAAGTGCGGAGGGAGAAGGAAAGGGGGGCGGCGCCCCCCTCTCCTAGTCCAATTCGGAACAAGGGGGGAGGAGGCGCGCGGCCCACCCTGTCTTCCCCTCTCTCTCTCCACTAAGGCCCATATGGCCCATTACTTCTCCCGGTAGGGTTCCGGTAACCCTCCGGCTCTCCGGTTTTCTCCGAAACATCCGGAACACTTCTGGTGTCCGAATATAGCCGTCTAATATATCAATCTTTATGTCTCGACCATTTCGAGACTCCTCTTATGTCCGTGATCACATCCGGGACTCCGAACTAACTTCGGTACATCAAAACTCATAAACTCATAATATAACTGTCATCGAAACCTTAAGCGTGCGGACCCTACGGGTTCGAGAACAATGTAGACATGACCGAGACACGTCTCCGGTCAATAACCAATAGCGGAACCTGGATGCTCATATTGGCTCCTACATATTCTACGAAGATCTTTATCGGTCAGACCGCATAACAACATACGTTGTTCCCTTTGTCATCGGTATTTTACTTGCCCGAGATTCGATCGTCGGTATCTCAATACCTAGTTCAATCTCGTTACCGGCAAGTCTCTTTACTCGTTTCGTAATACATCATCTCGCAACTAACTCATTAGTTGAAATGCTTGCAAGGCTTATGTGATGTGCATTACCGAGAGGGCCCAGAGATACCTCTCCGACAATCGGAGTGACAAATCCTAATCTCGAAATACGCCAACCCAACATGTACCTTTGGAGACACCTGTAGAGCTCCTTTATAATCACCCAGTTACGTTGTGACGTTTGGTAGCACACAAAGTGTTCCTCCGCAAACGGGAGTTGCATAATCTCATAGTCATAGGAACATGTATAAGTCATGAAGAAAGCAATAGCAACATACTAAACGATCGGAGTGCCTAAGCTAACGGAATGGGTCAAGTCAATCACATCATTCTCCTAATGATGTGATCCCGTTAATCAAATAACAACTCATGTCTATGGTTAGGAAACATAACCATCTTTGATCAACGAGCTAGTCAAGTAGAAGCATACTAGTGACATTTTGTTTGTCTATGTATTCACACATGTATTATGTTTCCGGTTAATACAATTCTAGCATGAATAATAAACATTTATCATGAAATAAGGAAATAAATAATAACTTTATTATTGCCTCTAGGGCATATTTCCTTCAATCTCCCACTTGCACTAGAGTCAATAATCTAGATCACATCGCCATGTGATTTAACATCAATAATTCACATCACCATGTGATTAACACCCATAGTTCACATCGTCATGTGACCAACACTCAAAGGGTTTGCTAGAGTCAGTAATCTAGTTCACATCTATATGTGATTAACACCCAAAGAGTACTAAGGTGTGATCATGTTTTGCTTGTGAGAGAAGTTTAGTCAACGAGTCTGCCAAAATTCAGATCCGTATGTATTTTGCAAATTTCTATGTCTACAATGCTCTGCACGAAGCTACTTTAGCTAATTGCTCCCACTTTCAATATGTATCCAGATTGAGACTTAGAGTCATCTGGATCAGTGTCAAAACTTGCATCGACGTAACCCTTTACGACGAATCTTTTGTCACCTCCATAATCGAGAAACATATCCTTATTCCACTAAGGATAATTTTGACCAATGTCAAGTGATCTACTCCTAGATCTCTATTTTACTCCCTTGCCAAACACAGGGCAGGGTATACAATAGGTCTGGTACACAGCATGGCATACTTTATAGAACCTATGGCTGAGGCATAGGGAATGACTTTCATTCTCTTTCTATTTTCTGCCGTGGTCGGGCTTTGAGTCTTACTCAATATCACACCTTGTAACACAGTCAAGAACTCTTTCTTTGACTGTTCCATTTTGAACTTCTTCAAAAACTTGTCAAGGTATGTACTCATTGAAAACTTATCAAGCGTCTTGATCTATCTCTATAGATCTTGATGCTCAATATGTAAGCAGCTTCACCGAGGTATTTCTTTGAAAAATTCCTTTCAAACACTTCTTTATGCTTTCCAGAATAATTCTACATTATTTCTGATCAACAATATGTCACTCACATATACTTATCAGAAATGTTGTAGTGCTCCCACTCACTTTCTTGTAAATATAGGCTTCACCGCAAGTCTGTATAAAACTATATGCTTTGATCAACTCATCAAAGTGTATATTACAACTCCGAGATGCTTGTACTAGTCCATAGATGGATCGCTGGAACTTGCACATTTTTGTTAACACCTTTAGGATTGACAAAACCTTCTGGTTGCATCATATACAACTCTTCTTTAAGAAATCCATTAAGGATTGCAGTTTTGTTATCCATTTGCCAGATTTCATAAAATGCGGCAATTGCTAATATGATTCGGACAGACTTTAAGCATCGATACGAGTGAGAAAATCTCATCGTAGTCAACACCTTGAACTTTGTCAAAAACCTTTTTCGGCAAGTCTAGCTTTGTAGATAGTAACACTACTATCAGCGTCCGTCTTCCTCTTGAAGATCCATTTAATCTCAATGGCTTGCCGATCATCGGGAAAGTCAACCAAAGTCCATACTTTGTTCGCATACATGGATCCCATCTCAGATTTCATGGCCTCAAGCCATTTCACGGAATCTGGGCTCATCATCGCTTCCTCATAGTTCGTAGGCTCGTCATGGTTAAGTAACATGACCTCCAGAACAGGATTACCGTACAACTCTGGTGCGGATCTCACTCTGGTTTACCTACGAGGTTCGGTAGTAACTTGATCTGAAGTTACATGATCATCATCATTAGCTTCCTCACTAATTGGTGTAGTAGTCACAGGAACAGATTTCTGTGATGAACTACTTTTCAATAAGGGAGTAGGTACAGTTACCTCATCAAGTTCTACTTTCCTCCCACTCACTTCTTTCGAGAGAAACTCCTTCTCTAGAAAGGATCCATTCTCAGCAATGAATAACTTGCCTTCGGATCTGTGATAGAAGGTGTACCCAATAGTTTCCTTTGGATATCCTATGAAGACACATTTCTCCGATTTGGGTTCGAGCTTATCAGGTTGAAGCTTTTTCACATAAGCATCGCAGCCCCAAACTTTCAGAAATGACAACTTTGGTTTCTTGCCAAACCATAGTTCATAAGGCGTCGTCTCAACGGATTTTGATGGTGCCCTATTTAACGTGAATGCGTCCGTCTCTAGAGCATAACCCCAAAACGATAGCGGTAAATCAGTAAGAGACATCATAGATCGCACCATATCTAGTAAAGTACGATTACGACGTTCGGACACACCATTTTGCTGTGGTGTTCCGGGTGGCGTGAGTTGCGAAACTATTCCGCATTGTTTCAAATGTACACCAAACTCGTAACTCAAATATTCTCCTCCATGATCAGATCGCAGGAATTTTATTTTCTTGTTACGATGATTTTCAACTTCACTCTGAAATTCTTTGAACTTTTCAAATGTTTCAGACTTATGTTACATTAAGCAGATATACCCATTTCCGCTTAAGTCATCTCTGAAGGTGAGAAAATAACGATATCCGCCACGAGCCTCAACATTCATCGGACCACATACATCTGTATGTATGATTTCCAACAAATCTGTTGCTCTCTCCATAGTATCGGAGAACGGTGTTTTTGTCATCTTACCCATAAGGCACGGTTCGCAAGTACCAAGTGATTCATAATCAAGTGGTTCCAAAAGCCCATCAGTATGGAGTTTCTTCATGCGCTTTACACCGATATGACCCAAACGGCAGTGCCACAAATAAGTTGCACTATCATTATCAACTCTGCATCTTTTGGTTTCAACATTATGAATATGTGTGTCACTACTATCGAGATTTAATAAGAATAGACCAGTCTTTAAGGGTGCATGACCATAAAAGATATTACTCATATAAATAGAACAACCATTATTCTCTGATTTAAATGAATAACCGTCTCGCATCAAACAAGATCCAGATATAATGTTCATGCTTAATGCTGGCACCAAATAACAATTATTTAGGTCTAATACTAATCTCGAAGGTAGATGTAGAGGTAGCGTGCCGACCGCGATCACATCGACTTTGGAACCATTTCCCACACGCATCGTCACCTCGTCCTTAGCCAATCTTCGCTTAATCTGTAGTCCCTATTTCGAGTTGCAAATGTTAGCAACAGAACCAGTATCAAATACCCAGGTGCTACTGCGAGCATTAGTAAGGTACACATCAATAACATGTATATCACATATACCTTTGTTCACCTTGCCATCCTTCTTATCCGCCAAATACTTGGGGCAGTTCCGCTTCCAGTGACCAGTCTGCTTGCAGTAGAAGCACTCAGTTTCAGGCTTAGGTCCAGGTTTGGGTTTCTTCTCTTGAGTAGCAACTTGCTTGCTGTTCTTTTTGAAGTTCCCCTTCTTCTTCCCTTTGCCCTTTTTCTTGAAACTAGTGGTCTTATTGACCATCAACACTTGATGCTCCTTCTTGATTTCTACCTCCGCAGCTTTCAACATTGCCAAGAGCTCGGGAATAGTCTTATTCATCCCTTGCATATTATAGTTCATCACGAAGCTCTTGTAGCTTAGTGGCAGTGATTGGAGAAATCTGTCAATGACGCAATCATCTGGAATATTAACTCCCAATTGAATCAAGTGATTATTATACCCGGACATTTTGAGTATATGCTCACTGACAGAACTGTTCTCCTCCATCTTGCAGCTATAGAACTTATTGGAGACTTCATATCTCTCAATCTGAGCATTTGCTTGAAATATTAACTTCAACTCCTGGAACATCTCATATGCTCCATGATGTTCAAAACGTCGTTGAAGTCACGATTCTAAGCCGTAAAGCATGGCACACTGAACTATCGAGTAGTCATCAGCTTTGCTCTGCCAGACGTTCATAACATCTGGTGTTGCTCCAGCAGCAGGCCTGGCACCTAGCGGTGCTTCCAGTACGTAATCTTCTGTGCAGCAATGAGGATAATCCTCAAGTTACGGACCAGTCCGTGTAATTGCTACCATCATCTTTCAACTTTGCTTTCTCAAGGAACGCATTAAAATTCAACGGAACAATAGCACGGGCCATCTATCTACAATCAAACATAAACAAGCAAGATACTATCAGGTACTAAGTTCATGATAAATTTAGGTTCAATTAATCATATTACAAAAGAACTCCCACTTAGATAGACATCCCTCTAATCCTCTAAGTGATTACGTGATCCAAATCAACTAAACCATGACCGATCATCACGTGAGATGGAGTAGTTTCATTGGTGAACATCGCTATGTTGATCATATCTACTATATGATTCACGCTCGACCTTTCGGTCTCCATGTTCCGAGGCCATATCTGTATATGCTTGGCTCGTGAAGTATAACCTGAGTATTCTGCGTGTGCAACTGTTTTGCACCCGTTGTATTTGAACATAGAGCCTATCACACCCGATCATCACGTGGTGTCTCGGCACGAAGAACTTTCGCAACGGTGCATACTCAGGGAGAACACTTCTTGATAATTAGTGAGAGATCATCTTAAAATGCTACCGTCAATCAAAGCAAGATAAGATGCATAAAAGATAAACATCACATGCAATCAATATAAGTGATATGATATGGCCATCATCATCTTGTGCTTATGATCTCCATCTTCGAAGCACCGTCGTGATCACCATCGTCACCGGCGCGACACCTTGATCACCATCGTAGCATCGTTGTCGTCTCGCCAATCTTATGCTTCCACGACTATCGCTACCGCTTAGTGATAAAGTAAAGCATTACAGCGCAATTGCATTGCATACAATAAAGCGACAACCATATGGCTCCTGCCAGTTGCCGATAACTTGGTTACAAAACATGATCATCTCATACAATAAAATTTAGCATCATGTCTTGACCATATCACATCACAACATGCCCTGCAAAAACAAGTTAGACGTCCTCTACTTTGTTGTTGCAAGTTTTACGTGGCTGCTACGGGCTTAAGCAAGAACCAATCTTACCTACGCATCAAAACTACAATGATAGTTTGTCAAGTTGGTGCTATTTTAACCTTCGCAAGGACCGGGCGTAGCCACACTCGGTTCAACTAAAGTTGGAGAAACTGTCACCCGCTAGCCACCTTTGTGCAAAGCACGTCGGGAGAACCGGTCTCGCGTAAGCGTACGCGTAATGTCGGTCCGGGCCGCTTCATCCAACAATACCGCCGAACCAAAGTATGACATGCTGGTAAGCAGTATGACTTATATCGCCCACAACTCACTTGTGTTCTACTCGTGCATATAACATCAACACATAAAACCTAGGCTCGGATGCCACTGTTGGGAACGTAGTAATTTCAAAATTTTCCTACGCACACGCAAGATCATGGTGATGCATAGCAACGAGAGGGGAGTGTGTGATCTACGTACCCTTGTAGACCGACAGCGGAAGCGTTAGCACAATGCGGTTGACGTAGTCGTACGTCTTCACGGCCCGACCGATCAAGCACCGAAACTACGGCACCTCCGAGTTTTAGCACACGTTCAGCTCGATGACGATCCCCGGACTCCGATCCAGCAAAGTGTCGGGGTAGAGTTCCGTCAGCATGACGGCGTGGTGACGATCTTGATGTACTACCGTCGCAGGGCTTCGCCTAAGCACCGCTACAATATTATCGAGGATTATGGTGGAAGGGGCACCGCACACGGCTAAGAATATGATCATGTGGATCAACTTGTGTCTAGGGGTGCCCCCTACCCCCGTATATAAAGGAGCAAGGGGAGGAGGCCGGCTGGCCCCTATTGGCGCGCCAGGAGGAGTCCTCCTCCTAGTAGGAGTAGGACTCCTACTAGGAGGGGGAAGGAAGTGGGGAGGGAGAAGGAAAGGGGGGAGGAGGCGCGCGGCCCACCCTGGCTGCCCCTCTCTCTCTCCACTAAGGCCCATATGGCCCATTACTTCTCCCGGTAGGGTTCCGGTAACCCTCCGGCTCTCCGGTTTTCTCCGAAATCATCCGGAACACTTCCGGTGTCCAAATATAGCCGTCTAATATATCAATCTTTATGTCTCGATCATTTCGAGACTCCTCGTTATGTCCGTGATCACATCCGGGACTCCGAACTAACTTCGGTACATCAAAACTCATAATATAACTGTCATCGAAACCTTAAGCGTGCGGACCCTACGGGTTCGAGAACAATGTAGACATGACCGAGACACGTCTCCGGTCAATAACCAATAGCGGAACCTGGATGCTCATATTGGCTCCTACATATTCTAGGAAGATCTTTATCGGTCAGACCGCATAACAACATACGTTGTTCCCTTTGTCATCGGTATTTTACTTGCCCGAGATTCGATCGTCGGTATCTCAATACCTAGTTCAATCTCGTTACCGGCAAGTCTCTTTACTCGTTTCATAATACATCATCTCGCAACTAACTCATTAGTTGAAATGCTTGCAAGGCTTATGTGATGTGCATTACCGAGAGGGCCCAGAGATACCTCTCCGACAATCGGAGTGACAAATCCTAATCTAGAAATACGCCAACCCAACATGTAACTTTGGAGACACCCTGTAATGCTCCTTTATAATCACCCAGTTACGTTGTGACGTTTGGTAGCACCCAAAGTGTTCCTCCGGCAAACGGGAGTTGCATAATCTCATAGTCATAGGAACATGTATAAGTCATGAAGAAAGCAATAGCAACATACTAAACGATCGGGTGCTAAGCTAATGGAATGGGTCATGTCAATCAGATCATTCAACTAATGATGTGACCTCGTTAATCAAATAACAACTCATTGTTCATGGTAGGAAACATAACCATCTTTGATTAACGAGCTAGTCAAGTAGAGGCATACTAGTGACACTTTGTTTGTCTATGTATTCACACATGTATTATGTTTCCGGTTAATACAATTCTAGCATGAATAATAAACATTTATCATGATTATAAGGAAATAAATAATAACTTTATTTATTGCCTCTGGAACCAGTCTCACGTAAGAGTACGTGTAAGGTCGGTCCGGGCCGCTTCATCCCACGATGCCGCTGAATCAAGATAAGACTAGTAACGGCAAGCATATTGAACAAAATCAATGCCCACAACTACTTTGTGTTCTACTCGTGCATAGAAACTACGCATGGGAACGTAGCAGAAATTCAAAATTTTCCTACGTGTCACCAAGATCTATCTATGGAGAGACCAGCAACGAGGGGAAGGAGAGTGCATCTACATACCCTTGTAGATCGCTAAGCGGACGCGTTCAAGTGAACGGGGTTGATGGAGTCGTACTCGTCGTGATCCAAATCACCGATGAACCTAGTGCCGAACGGACGGCACCTCCGCGTTCAACACACGTACAGCCCGGTGACGTCTCCCACGCCTTGATCCAGCAAGGAGAGAGGGGGAGGTTGAGGAAGACTCCATCCAGCAGCAGCACAACGGCGTGGTGGTGATGGAGGAGCGTGGCAATCCTGCAGGGCTTCGCCAAGCACCGCAGAAGAGGAGAAGAACTTGGGAGAGAGGGAGGGGCTGCACCAAAGGCAAAAGGTGTCTCAAGAGGCCCTCCTACCCTCACTATATATAGGGATCCCAAGGGGGGGTGCGCCAGCCCTAGGAGATCCAATCTCCTAGGGGGCGGCGGCCAGGGGAGGTTTCCCTCCCCCCCAAGGCACCTAGGAGGTGCCTTCCCCTGCTGGGACTCTTCCTTTAGGGTTTCCCCAGGCGCATGGGCCTCTTGGGGCTGGTGCCCTTGGCCCATGTAGGCCAAGGCGCACCCCCTACAGCCCATGTGCCCCCGGGGTAGGTGGCCCCACCCGGTGGGCCCCCGGGACCCTTCCGGTGGTCCCGGTACAATACCGATGACCCCGAAACTTGTCCCGATGGCCGAAATAGGACTTCCTATATATAAATCTTTACCTCCGGACCATTCCGGAACTCCTCGTGACGTCCGGGATCTCATCCGGGACTCCGAACAACATTCGGTAACCACATACAAGCTTCCTTTATAACCCTAGCGTCATCGAACCTTAAGTGTGTAGACCCTACGGGTTCGGGAGACATGCAGACATGACCGAGACGTTCTCCGGTCAATAACCAACAGCGGGATCTGGATACCCATGTTGGCTCCCACATGTTCCACGATGATCTCATCGGATGAACCACGATGTCAAGGACTTAATCAATCCCGTATACAATTCCCTTTGTCTAGCGGTATTGTACTTGCCCGAGATTCGATCGTCGGTATCCCTATACCTTGTTCAATCTCGTTACCGGCAAGTCTCTTTACTCGTTCCGTAACACATCATCCCGTGATCAACTCCTTGGTCACATTGCGCATATGATGATGTCCTACCGAGTGGGCCCAGAGATACCTCTCCGCTTACACGGAGTGACAAATCCCAGTCTCGATTCGTGCCAACCCAACAGACACTTTCGGAGATACCTGTAGTGCACCTTTATAGTCACCCAGTTACGTTGTGACGTTTGATACACCCAAAGCATTCCTACGGTACCCGGGAGTTGCACAATCTCATGGTCTAAGGAAATGATACTTGACATTAGAAAAGCTTTAGCATACGAACTATACGACCTTTGTGCTAGGCTTAGGATTGGGTCTTGTCCATCACATCATTCTCCTAATGATGTGATCCCGTTATCAATGACATTCAATGTCCATGGTCAGGAAACCGTAACCATCTATTGATCAACGAGCTAGTCAACTAGAGGCTTACTAGGGACATGGTGTTGTCTATGTATCCACACATGTATCTGAGTTTCCTATCAATACAATTATAGCATGGATAATAAACGATTATCATGAACAAGGAAATATAATAATAACCAATTTATTATTGCCTCTAGGGCATATTTCCAACAGTCTCCCACTTGCACTAGAGTCAATAATCTAGTTCACATCGCCATGTGATTAACACTCACAGGTCACATCGCCATGTGACTAACACTCAAGAGTTTACTAGAGTCAGTAGTCTAGTTCACATCACTATGTGATTAACACTCAATGAGTTCTAGGTTTGATCATGTTGCTTGTGAGAGAGGTTTTAGTCAACGGGTCTGAACCTTTCAGATCCGTGTGTGCTTTACAAATCTCTATGTCATCTCCTAGATGTAGCTACCACGTTCTATTTGGAGCTATTCCAAATAACTGTTCTACTTGGAGTTATTCTAAATTGTTGCTCCATTATACGTATCCGGTATCTCTATCGGAGCTATCCGGATAGGTGTTAAGCTTGCATCGACGTAACCCTTTATGATGAACTCTTTTACCACCTCCATAATCGAGAAAAATTCCTTAGTCCACTAGTTACTAAGGATAACTTTGACCGCTGTACTGTGATCCATTCTTGGATCACTCTTGTACCCCTTGACTGACTCATGGCAAGGCACACTTCAGGTGCGGTACACAGCATAGCATACTGTAGAGCCTACATCTTAAGCATAGGGGACGACCTTCGTCTTTTCTCTCTATTCTGCCGTGGTCGAGCTTTAAGTCTTAACTTCATACCTTACAACTCAGGCAAGAACTCCTTCTTTGACTGATCCATCTTGAACACCTTCAAGATCATGTCAAGGTATGTGCTCATTTGAAAGTACCATTAAGCATTTTTTGATCTATCCTTATAGATCTTGATGCTCAATGTTCAGGTAGCTTAATCCAGGCTTTCCATTGAAAACACTTTCCAAATAACCCTATATGCTTTCCAGAAATTCTACATCATTTCTGATCCATAACATATACTCATCAGAAATTCTATAGTGCTCCCACTCACTTCTTTGGAAATACAAGTTTCCCATAAACTTTGTATAAACCCAAAATCTTTGATCATCTCATCAAAGCATACATTCCAACTCCAAGATGCTTACTCCAGTCCTCAGAAGGATTGCTGGAGTTTTGCATACTTATTAGCATCTTTCAGGATTGACAAAACCTTCCGCTTATATCACATACAACCTTTCCTCAAGAAAATTGTCGAGGAAACAATGTTTTGACATCCTATCTGCAAGATTTCATAAATAATGCAGTAATCGCTAATATAATTCCAACAGACTCTTAGCATCGCTACGAGTGAGAAAGTCTCATCGTAGTCAACTCCTTGAACTTGTCGGAAAACATCTTAACGACAAGTCGAGCTTTCTTAATGGTGACATTTACCATCATTGTCCGTCTTCCTTTTAAAATCCATCTGTACTCAACAGCCTTATGACCATCGAATCGTTCTGCCAAAGTCTACACTTTGTTTTCATACATGGATCCTATCTCGGATTTTATGGCCTCGAGCCATTTATCGGAATCCGGGCCCACCATCACTTCTCCATAGCTCGTAGGTTCATTGTTGTCTAGCAACATGACTTCCAAGACAGGATTACGTACCACTCTGAAGTAGTACGCATCCTTGTCATCCTACGAGGTTTTGGAGTGACTTGATCCGAAGTCTCATGATCAATATCATAAGCTTCCACTTCAATTGGTGTAGGTGCCACAGGAACAACTCTTTGTGCCCTACTATACACTAGTTGAAGTAACGGTTTAATAACCTCATCAAGTCTCCACCATCCTCCCACTCAATTCTTTCGAGAGAAACTTTTCCTCGAGAAAGGACTCGATTCTTGAAACAATCCCTTATTGCTTTCGGATCTGAGACAGGAGGTATACCCAACTATTTTGGGTGTCCTATGAAGATGCATTTATCCACTTTGGGTTCGAGCTTATCAGCCTGAAACTTTTTCACATAAGCGTCGCAGCCCCAAACTTCTAAGAAATGACAGCTTAGGTTTCTCTAAACCATAGTTCATACGGTGTCATCTCATTGGAATTACGTGGTGCCCCTTTTAAAGTGAATGTGGTTGTCTCTAATGCCTAACCCATAAACTATCGTGGTAATTTGATAAGAGACATCACGGTATGCATCATATCTAATAGGGTGCAGTTATGATGTTCGGACACATCATCACACTATGGTGTTCCAGGCTGTATTAGTTGTGAAACAATTTCCACAATGTCTTAATTCTGTGCCAAACTCGTAATTCAGATATTCATCTCTATGATCATATCATAGATATTTTATCCTCTTGTCACGACGATCTTTCAACTTCACCCTGAAATTACTTGAACCTTTCAATAATTCAGACTCGTGATTCATCAAGTAAATATACTCAACATCTACTCAAATTATCTGTGAAGTAAAAACATAAGGATATCCACTACATGCCTCAGCACTCATTGGACTACACACATCAAAATGTATTACTTCCAACAAGTTGCTTTCTAGTTCCATTTTACTGAAACCGAGGCTTTCAGTCATCTCGCCCATGTGGTATGATTTGCATGTCTCAAGTGATTCAAGATCAAGTGAGTTCAAACGGTCCATTTGCATGGAGTTTCTTCATGCATATACACCAATAGACATGGTTCGCATGTCTCAAACTTTTCAAAAACGAGTGAGCCCAAAGATCCATCAACATGGAGCTTCTTCATGCGTTTTATACCGATATGACTTACGTGGCAGTGCCACAAGTGGGTGGTACTATCATTACTATCTTTTGGCATGAACATGTGTATCACTACGATCGAGATTCAATAAACCATTCATTTCAGGCATAAGACCATTGAAGGTATTATTCAAATAAACAGAGTAACCATTATTCTCCTTAAATGAATAACCGTATCGCGATAGACATAATCCAATCATGTCTATGCTCAACGCAAACACCAAGCTCGATGGTAGAGGGAGCTTGCGATGCTTGATCATATCAACATTGGAAACACTTCCAACACATATCGTCAGCTCACCTTTAGCTAGTCTCCGTTTATTCCGTAGCTTTTATTTCGAGTTACTAACACTTAGCAACCGAACCGGTATCTAATACCCTGGTGCTACTAGGAGTACTAGTAAAGTACACATCAACACAATGTATATCCAATATACTTCTATCGACCTTGCCAGCCTTCTAATCTACCAAGTATCTAGGGTAATTCTGCTCCAGTGGCTGTTCCCCTTATTACAGAAGCACTTAGTCTCGGGTTTGGGTTCAACCTTGGGTCTCTTCACTAGAGCAGAAGCTGAATTGCCGTTTCATGAAGTATCCCTTCTTTCCCTTGCCCTTCTTGAAACTAGTGGTTTAACCAACCATCAACGATTGATGCTCCTTCTTGATTTCTACTTTTGTGGTGTCAAACATCGCGAATATCTCAAGGATCATCATATATGTCCCTGATATATTATAGTTCATCACGAAGCTCTAGCAGCTTGGTGGTAATGACTTCGGAGAAACATCACTATCTTATCTGGAAGATTAACTCCCACTCGATTCAAATGATTGTTGTACTCAGACAATCTGAGCACAAGCTCAACAATTGAGCTTTTCTCCCTTAGTTTGCAGGCTAAGAAAATTGTCGGAGGTCTTATACCTCTTGACGTGGGCACGAGCTTGAAATCCCAATTTCAGCCCTCAAAACATCTCATATGTTTCGCGACGTTTCAAAAATGTCTTTGGTGCCTCAACTCTAAACCGTTTAACTGAACTATCACGTAGTTATCAAAATGTGTATGTCAGATGTTCGCAACATCCACAGACAACGTTCGAGGTTCAGCACACTGAGCGGTGCATTAAGGACATAAGCCTTCTATGAAGCAATGAGGACAATCCTCAGTTTACGGACCTAGTCTGCATTATTGCTACTATCAACTTTCAACTAATTTTTCTCTAGGAACATAACTAAACAGTAGAACTGAAACGCGAGCTACGACATAATTTGCAAAATCCTTTTTGACTATGTTCAGGATAATTAAGTTCATCTTATGAACTCCCACTTAGATAGACATCCCTCTAGTCATCTAAGTGATTACATGATCCGAGTCAACTAGGCCGTGTCCGATCTGTGCGTGAGACGGACTAGTCAACGTCGGTGAACATCGTTGATCGTATCTTCTATACGACTCATGCTCGACCTTTCGGTCTTCTGTGTTCCGAGGCCATGTCTGTACATGCTAGGCTCGTCAAGTTAACCCTAAGTGTTTTCGCATGTGTAAAACTGTCTTACACCCGTTGTATGTGAACGTAAGGATCCATCACACCCGATTAACACGTGGTGCTTAGAAACGATGAACTGTAGCAACGGTGCACAGTTAGGGGAGAACACTTCTTGAAATTGTTGTAAGGGATCATCTTATTTACTACCGTCGTTCTAAGCAAATAAGATGTATAAGTATGATAAACATCATATGCAATCAAATAATAGTGACATGATATGGCCAATATCATATAGCTCCTTTGATCTCCATCTTGGGGCTCCATGATCATCTTGTCACCGATATGACACCATGATCTCCATCATCATGATCTCCATCATCGTGTCTTCTTGAAGTTGTCTCGTCATTGACATGCAAGTCGTGATTCCCTTGACAAGAACATGATCAATCTCATACATCACATATATCATTCATCACATCCTTTTGGCCATATCACATCACATAGCATACCCTGCAAAAACAAGTTAGACGTCCTCTAATTGTTGTTTGCATGTTTTACGTGGCTGCTATGGGTTTCTAGCAAGAACATTTCTTACCTACGCAAAACCACAACATGATATGCCAATTGCTATTTACCCTTCATAAGGACCCTTTTCATCGAATCCGATCCGACTAAAGTAGGAGAGACAGACACCCGCTAGCCACCTTATGCATCTAGTGCATGTCAGTCGGTGGAACCAGTCTCACGTAAGAGTACGTGTAAGGTCGGTCCGGGCCGCTTCATCCCACGATGCCGCCGAATCAAGATAAGACTAGTAACGGCAAGCATATTGAACAAAATCAACGCCCACAACTACTTTGTGTTCTACTCGTGCATAGAATCTACGCATAGACCTAGCTCTGATACCACAGTTGGGGAACATAGCAGAAATTCAAAATTTTCCTACGTGTCACCAAGATCTATCTATGGAGAAACTAGAAACGAGGGGAAGGAGAGTGCATCTACATACCCTTGTAGATCGCTAAGCGGAAGCGTTCAAGTGAACGGGGTTGATGTAGTCGTACTCGTCGTGATTCAAATCACCGATGATCCTAGTCCCGAACGGACAGCACCTCCGCGTTCAACACACGTACAGCCCCGTGACGTCTCCCATGCCTTGATCCAGCAAGGAGAGAGGGAGAGGTTGAGGAAGACTCCATCCAGCAGCAGCACAACGGCGTGGTGGTGATGGAGGAGCGTGGCAATCCTGCAGGGCTTCGCCAAGCACCGCAGAAGAGGAGAAGAACTTGGGAGAGAGGGAGGGGCTGCACCAAAGGCAAAAGGTGTGTTTGAGAGGCCCTCCTACCCCACTATATATAGGGATCCCAAGGGGGGGGGTGCGCCAGCCCCTAGGAGATCCAATCTCCAAGGGGGCGGCGGCCAGGGGAGGAGTCCTCCCCCCCAAGGCACCTAGGAGGTGCCTTCCCCTGCTGGGACTCTTCCTTTAGGGTTTTCCCAGGCGCATGGGCCTCCTGGGGCTGGTGCCCTTGGCGCATGTAGGCCAAGGCGCACCCCCTACAGCCCATGTGGCCCCCGGGGTAGGTGGCCCCACCCGGTGGGCCCCCGGGACCCTTCCGGTGGTCCCGGTACAATACCGATGACCCCGAAACTTGTCCCGATGGCCGAAACAGGACTTCATATATATAAATCTTTACCTCCGGACCATTCCGGAACTCCTCGTGACGTCCGGGATCTCATCCGGGACTCCGAACAACATTCGGTACCACATACAAGCTTCCTTTATAACCCTAGCGTCATCGAACCTTAAGTGTGTAGACCCTACGGGTTCGGGAGACATGCAGACATGACCGAGACGTTCTCCGGTCATTAACCAACAGCGCGATCTGGATACCCATGATGGCTCCCACATGTTCCACGATGATCTCATCGGAGGAACCACGATGTCAAGGACTTAATCAATCCCGTATACAATTCCCTTTGTCTAGCGGTATTGTACTTGCCCGAGATTCGATCGTCGGTATCCCTATACCTTGTTCAATCTCGTTACCGGCAAGTCTCTTTACTCGTTCCGTAACACATCATCCCGTGATCAACTCCTTGGTCACATTGCGCATATGATGATGTCCTACCGAGTGGGCCCACAGATACCTCTCCGCTTACACGGAGTGACAAATCCCAGTCTCGATTCGTGCCAACCCAACAGACACTTTCGGAGATACCTGTAGTGCACCTTTATAGTCACCCAGTTACGTTGTGACGTTTGATACACCCAAAGCATTCCTACGGTACCCGGGAGTTGCACAATCTCATGGTCTAAGGAAATGATACTTGACATTAGAAAAGCTTTAGCATACGAACTATACGACCTTTGTGCTAGGCTTAGGATTGGGTCTTGTCCATCACATCATTCTCCTAATGATGTGATCCCGTTATCAATGACATCCAATGTCCATGGTCAGGAAACCGTAACCATCTATTGATCAACGAGCTAGTCAACTAGAGGCTTACTAGGGACATGGTGTTGTCTATGTATCCACACATGT
>NC_053025.1:157213068-157226230 GCF_003073215.2 Triticum urartu
CAAAGCGTAGATTGCTACCTCAGTTTGATGACGAGGCGCTGGAGCCCGTACCATCATCGCACAATGCGGCAGGTCGACCACAACTTGGTCCGGATAAAGTGGCAACTCAAGCCGAACACCAGACTGCCCCACCTTGCCGTAAAGGCAAGAATAAAACAGCTTGGGGTTGTACATACGACCTTCGACAGGACTTGGACAGTAGAGCAGGACATGCAAGATCGATATACGGATCGCGAGGACATGCCTCGACACGCGGCGACGGCTACCTATTCGGACGTGACAAACCTAGCCACGCCCGGGCCGAAAACCGCAAATGGACTCCATCAGAGGTACGTCGCAGTGTGGCCCAACATAGAGGCGCCGCACACCCTCTTTGCTTCACAGACGAAGTAATGGAGCATGAATTCCCAGACGGGTTCAAACCCATGAATATCGAATCATACGACGGAACAACGGATCCCGCGGTATGGATCGAGGACTTCCTCCTCCATATCCACATGGCCCGCGGAGATGACCTTCATGCCATCAAATACCTACCCCTAAAACTGAAAGGACCAGCTCGGTACTGGTTAAACAGTCTGCCGGAAAATTCTATTGGTAACTGGGAAGATTTGGAAGACGCCTTTCGCGACAACTTCCAAGGAACATATGTCCGGCCACCGGACGCCGATGACTTAAGTCACATTGTCCAGCAACCCGGATAGTCAGCCAAGAAGCTCCGGACTAGGTTCTTAATTAAAAAGAACCAAATCATCGACTGTCCGGATGCGGAAGCCCTCGCGGCCTTCAAACACAGCGTCCGGGATGAATGGCTTGCACGCCACCTCGGTCAAGAAGGACCTAGATCCATGACAGCCCTTACCGCTTTAATGACCCGCTTTTGCACGGGAGAAGACAGTTGGCTCGCTCATAGAAGCAACAACACCAACGACTCAGGCACTTACGAAATCCAAGACGGCAATGGCAAGCCATGATGAAGCAAACACAACAGTCGCAATGATAATGAAAGATCACGCGACACAGCGGTCAACGCCGGATTCAGCAATCCAAAACCCGGTCAATGGAAAAGTCATTCAAGGCGAACCGAGATGGACCATCCAACCTAGACAGGATACTGGACTGACCCTGCCAGATTCACGGCCACCCTGATAAACCAGCTAATCATACCAACATGAGTTGTTGGGTCTTCAAGCCGGCCGGAAAGCTCAACGCCGAACACAATGGGAGGAAGCCCGCAGGCAGTAGGGATGACGGAGAGGTTCACCAACCAAATACCGGGGGTCAGAAGAAATTTCCCCCCGAGGATCGATCAACCCCGGAGCGGAAATAGCAGTTCGGCTTCCGCCGTCCACCTCATATACCCGTGAAATTTGTATCGCGCATACATCACTACGCGCTTAAGATACCATGGGCATCGGCCGAAGCACAATACGAACGAGCCCGCAAGCACTTCCGTATCAATTTTTCTTAACTTTACTCTTTCTTTCTTTATTATCTCTTAAAAACAGGTGACACAAAGGACAAACAGCTAAACTGACTCTATCGGAGTTCGGATCCGTACACTGACCTAAGGGGCTACTTCCGTCAAGGATTCCCCTCACCGAGGACAGGCGGCGCAGACGTGCGACAGGAGGTCCAAAGTAACTTTTTGTAGACCGCATTCTTTATTTCGAGCCTATAATATGCCTTTTTCCTCCGCCTTCGACCCCGGGCATGTCAAATAGCCGGGGTTGTGGTCTTTTTATATATCAAGTAATCATCGGCATATCACTCAGGTCCTAGTAAACATAATCCGCATTAACCATTCGTTTCTTTTTCACAAATGAATTTGACCCCTATAGCTATTTCACAGCCGTACCTCGGCACAACCTGCCAGGGGCTCGGTATGGGAACAAATGAGTTGCCAACAAAGTCCGAACAGCTTTATAAGCGTACTTCGGCGTCGCGAGTTTGGCCTTATATGCATCAGCTCTGAATCATGTCTTGGGTTAATGGTTGGGTTTCCCGGCTCCTGTGCTTGCTACCTTATGTTCCGCTCTATCGGCTAGGGTAGTAAAGGGAGAACTACTACGATTGTGCTTCCGGTTCATCTGGTCAAGTACCTCAGTAGAGAAAGCCGAAAACCGACTGTCATGATGCTGTGGGAGCTGGTCAACCACTCGATGACTTATCGGAATCTGTCGCGATTCCCAATGTATCACACGAAGGACCTTTTTTCAGGTCATATATGTAACGCACCATATTGGAATAAGCCGTACACATACCAGGGGCTATATCGTAGTCCCCGCTATAAAACTCCTATGGATAAGTGAAAGTGTTAATGCCCTATAGTCTGATTGCCTGCTTCGCCGCATTGTCACCTCCTTCATGGACCAAGACGTTGGGTCAAGAGTGATCAAATGCTTTTCCGAACACCCCCGTACTTCCTACGAGGGGACTGAAGCCGATGATTGGAAAACTTTCAGATTATATAAAAACGGCCGCACAGGAGGACCACAAGCTTTCGAGCAAAACATAAAAATAGATTAACTATAAATTTGTCTTTTACAAATTCCCATACACCTCACTCGAATATTATGTCTTTCGAGCATTGACCCTCTATCAAGCGGGCGGCCTCTAGGACGTCTTCAAAATAATGCTCCGGTTCGTAATGGTCCTTGCCCTTGGGTGGACTCTTCGCCGCAACATCGATGGCCTTCATCTTCCCCCAGAATGTCTTGACTCGAGAAAAGGCCATCCGTGCACCCTCAATGCACACCGACCGCTTCACAGAGTTGATACGTGGCACCGCATCAACAAGCCGCTGCACCAAGCCGAAGTAGCTATTCGGAACAGGCTCAGTTGGCCAGAACCGGATTATGACGTTCTTCATGGCAGCGCCGGATATCCTATGAAGCTCGGCCCATTGGGACATCTGTTCATTAAGAAATAGAGGGCGCTTCGACGTGCCAAATTGTGACCAGAAAAGCTTCTCCGTTGCATAGCCCTCTCGCGCCAGGTAAAACTGCTCCACATCGGAAGAACTCTTCGGCAAGTCTAAAAACTCGTCCGGAGAACTCCACACTTGGTTAAGCTGAGCATAGTTCGGATCGCCGAACTTAGTCCGTAGCAAAAAGGGCCAGCCAGCCGCAATCTCCCCAGCTTGCCGGATCTCCTCACGGGCTGCTCTGGATTCAGACCGCGCTTCTCTCGCCTCTCGTAAGGCCTTGTCAAGTTCAGCCGTTTTGGCTTCATTCTCCTTCTCAATAAGTTCACAGCGGCTAGCAGCATTTTTTAGTTCGAGCGCCATCGTGGATATCTTCTCCTTGTCTTGGCGCCGAGCAGCTTGTTCGGCTTTTAACTCAGCCGATGCCTTTTCGTCAGCCGCATTACTAATCCGGGCCTGCTCCTTGGCCCAGGCTAGAGATACGTCTCCATCGTATCTACTTTTCCAAACGCTTTTGCCCTTGTTTTGGACTCTAACTTGCATGATTTGAATGCAACTAACCCGGACTGATGCTGTTTTCAGCAGAATTACCATGGTGTTATTTATGTGCAGAAACAAAAGTTCTCGGAATGACCTGAAACTTCACGGAACAACTTTTCAGAAATAATAAAAAATCCTTGCAAAAGATGAAGGCCAGGGGGCCCACCACCTGTCCACGAGGGTGGGGGCGCGCCCCCTACCTCGTGGGCCCCCTGGAGCTCCTCCGACCACAACTCCAACTCTATATATTTGCTTTCGGGGAGAAGAAAATCAGAGAGAAGTATTCATCGCGTTTTACGATACGGAGCCGCCGCCAAGCCCTAAAACCTCTCGGGAGGGTTGATCTGGAGTCCGTTCAGGGCTACGGAGAGGGGAATCCGTCGCCATCGTCATCACCAACCATCGTCCGTGTCACAGCCCTAGAAATCTTCTTGTAATTAGTGGCATCGCATCCATGCATCATTTTCAATTTCAATTAATCTTGATACGGGGATGCTTAAACCCTAGCACCAAATGAATTCAACTAGGGTCAAAATAAAATCTTTTTCATTGAACTCAAAATGCCCTCTAAAAATGTTCAACATTTCTGGATTGAGGTGGAAGCATCTACCAAAAAAGGTTTACATTTTTGCAGGACATATTTGGGCTTTGAACTAATTCAAACATATTTGAATTGGAGCTATTTAAATGCTATATGTATTTTAGGTGCTCCAAAAATGTTGGAAGTTGTTATGGGTCACTGGAATAATTCAGACATCACCCCTAATTATTTCCAGGATTTTATAAAATGGTTTAGTATTTTACTAAATCAAAACAAAATAGAATAAATAGAAAACAGAAAAGAGAGAGAGAGAAAGGAAACTAACCTGGCGCCCACCTGGCCTGGCCCAGCACGGCCTAGTCCAGCTGGCCGATGCCAGTCATCTCCCTCCTCTCGCCAGAAGGACGAGAGTCGCGTGCTCGACGCGCGCGTCCACGCGCCCGAGCCACCTCCTGCTTCTGCCGACGCCCCGGACGGCTCCAGACGACGCCACACGCCCCCTGACCTCTCTCTCACACCCGCAGCTCCTCCCCTCCTCTGGCTCCCTCCCCCTCTCTTCCCGAGCTCACCAGAGGGCGCCGCCGTGCTCTGCCGCGGCCACCGGCCACCCCACGCCCTGCCGACGTGCCCAGATGCCCCGCCACTTCTTCCTCGACCTTCTCACCGAGCTGCGCGACGCCTGAAGCCCCCAAACTTCCTCACCGAGCCCGTCTTCAACCTCCCGACGCCGAGATCCCCATCGCCGTTTCGTCGCCCTCTCTGCCTCCCCGAGCTCGCCGTTCGCTCCCCTGCACCCGCAGTGAGCCACCGATCCTTCCCCCCTTTCCGTTTTCGCTTGCATGCACCGTACGCAACGCCTTGAGCTCGACCGCACGCATCACTGCCTGTGCTCGCCGTCGACGTGTCTCTGGCCATCTACTGGTCCGACCGTCCTGCCCAGCTCGCTCCCCGCGCCACGTAGAGCACGTAGGTGCCCCGCACGAGCCACCACGGCCGTCGGAACGACGACCCCGAGCCCACCGAACTCCGGCCGCCGCTGTCGAGCTCGCCGGCGTCGTTTACGGTGTCCCCGTGTCCAACCACTTGCACCCTTGGATGCAGCAGCCCCCAGCTCCATGTAGCACGTCTCCGCCGTCGATTTGGTCACCGGAGGACCAAATCAGAGGCCCTCCGCCGCGTCTGGCCTCGCCGGCGTCGAGTCACCGGCGGGTTGACCGCTTTGACCACGGGTGGTTTAGCCCCGGTTGACCAGGGGATTTGACCTCCCCTGGGTCTATGATATGCGGGCCCTGCCTGGCTAATTAATCTAGTTTAGGTTTAAACTTAATTAGTTTAACCTAGGTTAGTGCTAATTAAACTAGGTTAGTTTAGTTAGCCACTGACACCTGGGCCCCACGCCCTAATTAACCCCTGTTTTATTTCTGCTTAGGATTAACTAAACCAGAGCGGCCCCACGCGTCAGCTTTGACCAAGCTGACGTGGCCGTTGACTGGCCCCACACGTTAGTGACTCTAGCTAGCACCGTGACACTGACCAGTGGGACCCACTGGTCAGGTTTGACCTGGACCGCCTCTGTTGACTTGCTGATGTCACACCGACGTCATGCTTACGTAATAAATGTTTCTAGAATTAAAATAAATCAGAAATGATTTATAAATTTCAGAAAATGTACTAAACTTCTAAAATTCATATAAATTCAACTGTAACTCGGAATCAAATAATTTATATATGAAAAATTATCAGAAAAATCCAAAGAATCTGTTTATAGCATTTTCATGCATGTTATAACAACTAATGGCTACTATCTAGGACAAATTATGTGAATGACATTTAAATAACCACATGGGGAGTTTGAATTTGAACCTTTGGTTCAAACCAACTTCATTTAATCTGGTTACTAGATGCATTAGCTCAAATCACATCATATTGCCATGTCATGATCACGCATCATATTGTCGCATTGCATTGATTGTGTTCTTTCTCTGTTGCCGGTGTTTGTCCCCTCCCAGTAGACGTGGTTTCGATGATGAGTTCGATGACACCGATGAAGAGTTATACTATCTTCAGAAGTGCCAGGCAAGCAAAACCCCCTTGTTCATTCCGATACAATCCCACTCTCTCGCTCCTGCTCTCTTTTACTACATTAGGACAACAACGATTCAACTGTTACATGCTGCGGTAGCTGAACCCCTTTCCTCTGCATGACCTGTCATTGCCACAGTAAATAGATGAAACCCACTAGCATGAGTAGGAGTTGTTTGAGCCCTGATGTGCCTACTCATTCATGCTTGTTTGTCATGCCTGCTATTGCATAGAGTTGTGTCAGGTCTGATTCATCGAGGATGAATCGGAGGTGTGTGAACATGTCCTACTGTTGAGAGCTAAGTGAGTGAACACGATTTGGTAAAGGTATCGATGAGAGGCCATGTAGGAGTACATGGTGGGTTGTTTCATTGAAGCCGTCCTTAGGAACCGAGTTCTGTGTTTGTGATCCATGAACAGCTACTACCACGCATTGGTCCCAAAACCAATGGACCCTCTCGACTTATTAACTGCCCTTGCCTCTGTCCAGGAGTTGCAACTAGTTTCTGGTGTTTGTAGGATATGTGTTGGAGGCCGTGCGTAGCGCTGACCCTAGGGGTGGGCTATGATGCGGTAGATACACCGTGGCACGGTGTACTGGGTGCCCGTTTGGTGTCTCGGGAACCCTGCACACATCGTTTGGGGCTGTGAGCAAAACTCCGGCCGGATCTCCTCGCGGATGGAACCCGAATAGGCGATAAACCTAGACTAGAGACTTGTGTGGTTAGTCAGGTCGTGGCCGACTCCCTCGCCAGGCTTCCGCTTGAAGGTCGCCGAGATACACGACGTGTACATGGTGGTAAGTGGCGAGAGCGTGTGTGAAGAAGTACACCCCTGCAGGGTTATAAATGATCTATTCGAATAGCCGCGTCCACGGTAAAGGACTTCTGGGTTGCCTATAACAGTTCATAGACAAGTGAAATTGGATACTCTAAAATGCGCAAGATAAGCGTGAGTGCTATGGATGGTTTTCTCGTAGGGAGACGGGAGCGGATCCATAGTGGTGTATTGATATGGTGAATATGTGGACTCGTGTGCGCCACCTCAAAAGAGTTGCTTGCAGTCGTAGTTCAGGTTAGCCACTTAGTCAAAGCTGGCTTGCTGCAGGTAAACTCTACTACCCCTTTGTTGATACCGATGCATATGTAGTTAGTTCTGATGTAAGTCTTGCTGGGTACATTTGTACTCACGTTTGCTTAATTTATGTTTTGCAGAGAGACTTCAATCTCGCTAGTAGTTCCACGTGGACTTCAATGTTTAGCTTGTTACCTCAGCTACGATCTTGTGCCTTCGGCAGGATCTGGTAGATAGTCAGGCTTCTCAGCCTTTTTCATTTGTAGATGTCTGTACTCAGACATGTTAATCTTCCGCATGTGCTTTATCTGGTATGCTCTGAATGTTGGGTCATGAGACCCATGTTTGTAATATCTGGCTTCTTGAAGCCTAATGAATAAATACTTTGAGTCGTAGAGTTTCGTTGTGATGCCATGTTGTATTTGCACATATCGAGCATATTGTGTGTATGTTATTGAAATGCTTGGTATGTGTGGGATCCGACAATCTAGTTGTTTATCCTTGGTAGCCTCTCTTATGGGGAAATGTAGTCTGGTGTTTCAACTGAGCCTTGGTAGTCTGCTACAGCCTGGTTTACCAGAGTCCTACTAGCCCAGTACTACTGCTCCGGAACATTTAGACTGGCCGGCATGTGATTCACTTCGTTCCTGTGTCTGTCCCTTCGGGGAAATGTCAGGCGGTGACTTCTGGAGTCCTGCTAGCCTGCTACAGCCCGGGTTCCCGGAGTCCTGTTAGCCCAGTTGCTACAGCCCGGATTCACACGCTGATGACCGACATGTTCGATGTTGTTTCATGTATGCCTGTCCCCGTAAGTTAGTGCCACTTTGGGTTCACAACTAGTCATGTCGGCCCAGGTTCTCTGTCATATGGATGCTAGCGACACTATCATATACGGCGAGCCAAAAGACGCAAACAGATGAGGATGTGTCGGTGTCAAAACCGGCGGATCTCGGGTAGGGGGTCCCGAACTGTGCGTCTAAGGCGGATGATAACAGGAGGCAGGGGACACAATGTTTTACCCAAGTTCGGGCCCTCTTGATAGAGGTAAAACCCTACGTCCTGCTTGATTAATATTGATGATATGGGTAGTACAAGAGTAGATATACCATTAGATCAGAGAGGCTAAACCCTAGAAGCTAGCCTATGGTATGATTCTATGTTGTCCTAAGGACTAAAACCCTCCAGTTTATATAGACACCGGAGAGGTTAGGGTTACACAAGGTCGGTTACAAAGGAGGAGATACACATATCTGTATTGCCTAGCTTGCCTTCCACGCCAAGTAGAGTCCCATCCGGACACGAGACGAAGTCTTCAATCTTGTATCTTCATAGTCTAACAGTCCGGCCAAAGGATATAGTCCGGCTGTCCGGAGACCCCCTAATCCAGGACTCCCACAGTAGCCCCTGAACCAGGCTTTCAATGACGATGAGTCCGGCGCGCAGTATTGTCTGCGGTATTGCAAGGCGGGTTCCTCCTCCGAATATACCACGGAAGAATTTGAATATAAGGATAGTGTCCGACCCTGCAACATAAGTTCCACATACCACCGTAGAGAGAATAACATTTCCACAAATCCAATTTGCTGACTTGTTTTGGCAACACGACGTTATGTCACGGCCCGGTGATTATTCGAATCGTTTCCTTTAACTAGCCCCGCACATAACGCGAGGCAGTTTTTTGACACGTCTTGTCAAAGCAGAGATCGTGTCCCCTTATCACGGGATTCTCATCAATACGGGCATGGGTAACCCAACCGTGTCTAGGACTCCTAGATTATAGGCAAGTCCCAAACGGCTACGGAGAGGACGCTTGATATTCACCCTCTTTATAAAGGGACAAGGCTTTTACTTTTTTCCCTCCCATGCTTAATCGAATCCTTCCCCCACCTCAAGTTCTAACACCCAAAGCCCAGGTCAGGTGCTTCGGACCTTCAATCATGTCCGGATCTAGCCTTCAAGGCTGGTGGATGCCCTCCTCCATCACGGGAGAGGATATCAAGAAGTTGAGGGAGGCCAGATACCTGACCGCCGAGGTTTCGCATCGGCTGCCTGCCTGAGGGCAGGTCGTCCCTACTCCTGAACCCAACGAGAACGTTGTGTTCACCTCCCACTTCCTCCGAGGTCCGGGCCTCACCCTGGATCCCTTTGTTAGGGGTTTGATGTTCTATTACGGGCTAGATTTCCACGATCTAGCCCCGGAATCCTTTCTCCACATCTCGACATTCATTGTCGTGTGTGAGGCCTTCCTCCGCATTACCCCTCACTTCGGCCTATGGCTCAAGACCTTTGACGTGAAGCTGTAGATGGTCAAGGGGCAGCATGCAGCGTGTGGAGGCGTATTAATACGCAAGATAGCAGGAGCTCCGTGGCCCAAAGGTTCCTTTCCAGAGGTGTCCGGATTATGGCAACAGGAGTGGTTTTACATCACAGCTCCCAGAAGTGCCAAGTGGGTGGCTGCCCCTGCTTTCCGCTCGGGCCCTCCACCACAACTGATGTCATGGATTAGCAGAGGACTGAGCTGGGGTCCAGCCAAGGATGTGCCTATACTGCAGAGCCGCATTCGCGATCTCTTCGAAGGAGATTTCAGTCTGGTTATGGTGACGCAAGTCATGCTGGTTCGTCGAGTCCAGCCTTGCAAACGCCGGCCACTCCGCATGTGGGAGTTCAACCCAGAAGGGCCGCGAACAATTCAGAATTTCCTCGGCCTGACGCACGAGGAGATGTACAAATCATTCTTCGGACCCCAAATAGAGTGTCTGGATACTACCGAGGACATGGGCCTTAGCAGCAACCGTACTGCCGACCAAGTAAGTAATCGTTTAGCCGAACACACCTTCTTTTATGTACCATGATGTCATTCTGAGAAGTCGCTCTTTGACCAGGACTGGCTAACAAAGGCGAAGATGATTTGGTGTTCGGCCCCCCTTCCTGAGGGTTTGGAGAATCCGGTACTGGAAAAGATGCTCAAGCTAGCACCCTGCCCGGAGCCCTCAAAGGAAGATAAAGGGGGGAATAATGAGGTCGAGAGCGGGGCCCCTCGCTACCAATTCCAACCGAGGGAATGAGCACCTCCATGAAGGAGGATAACCAAGGAGAAGAATCCAACCTTCTCTCGCTTCGGGGAAGGAAGAGGACTGCCTCTGAAGATCTGGAAACCGAGGCTTCCAAACGGGAGAAGAAGTCTCCACTAGAGGGTCCTGCCTTGGAGGGGGATTTTGCCGCACAAAGTCCGCGCGAGGATCAGCCCTCCAACGAGCTATAAGTAATCAGAAAGTACTTTAATAGTGGAGATATACTACCTTACCTCTGAGGAAAATAACCAAAGCGTTTATCTTGCAAAGCCCGTCTTCAGGGGATCTTCTTCCGGAGATGATGGAGAGCGAAACGCCTCCCCCGGACTCCCCCGCTCAAGAAGCGGGCGACCTTGAAGTGTCGTTGCGGAGGGCCTCTCCGGATCCGGTGAGGCCAGAAGATAATCCTATAGTCACCCGAAGTCCCCAGCGTCCGGCTCTTGAAGAGAGCAAACAAAAGAGTCCGGCACCGTCTGGTATGCGGTCGGACGTACTAAGGGAGCTGTTGGAGCGAGCGGCCATCCTAGAAGAACACCGTACATTGATGGGTACAGTGATGGAAAGAATTTCTTCCGCCGAAAGCGGATTGCATGGAGCCTTTATGAGTCTACTGACGGGCTTTGAGGTACGTGAAACGATATACTTTTTGCTAGTACCGCACTTTTTTAGGTGTGCCCTGTGTAGATAGTAGCCCCTGAGACTGTGGTCGTCATCGAGAACGGCAGCGAATAGAGGGTCGTAGTCCCAAGTAATAATCATACTGCTTTATGTGCAGGTGATGGGAGCTCCGGTGGCTGGTCGGACTAACGAGTTTGCCGAACTAAAGCGGCAACTGGATGCGGCAGATGCCAACATCGAGCTTGTTAACAAGCGGCTTGACGAGGCACATGGTAAGTAATGTTTGTCTGATTAACATCACATAGTAAGAGCAGCATGATGCCAGTATCTTTAATATGTTGTGACTACAAACGGAGCTGCCACCGTGGAGACCCTTCGGGCGGAACTTGCCCGAGCCAAGGAACAAGCAAGAGTTAGTAATGCGGCTGCTTTGAAGGCGGCCGAAGAGTTAAGAGCCCAGAAGGCCGCGCATTGTGAAAGCAAAGAGAAGATGGCGAAGATGGCCGTAGAATTCAAAGACACTGTCGACCGTTGCCAGTTCCTTGAAAAGGAGAACCGAGTGAAGGCAGCGGATGTTGAAAAGGCCACGATGGTGACCAAAGACACTCGCTCTGCTATGAGGGCGAAGGAGGAGCTGTGTGAAGCTGTGGATATTGCGGCTAGGAAGCCCTTTCTGCCGCAGAGGAAGTTCGGATATCCGCAGTATGCCCCTATGGATCGGCTGTGGAGTTCGGCAGATGCATATATGGACTTGGCGGCAAGCGCTGTCGATGCGGTCGAATACTTCCGAGATCAGACAGATCGTGAAGTGGACAAGCTGTTCTGGTCGCAATTTAACGCTCCAGAGCATCCGCTTCCCTTGACTGATCAACTAGCCGAATGGGCCGAACTTAATAGGTTGTCCGGACTTGCCATGAGGTCCGTCGTAGATCATTTGTGGCCGGAGAAGCCGAAGCCGAACAGCTATTTCAGCTTAGTGCTGTAGTTCCTTGATGCGATGCCGTGCATCAATGCAATGAAGAGGTCGGCGTGCATAGAAGGCTCGCGGATGGCCTTTGCCCGTGTTAAAGCATACTGGGCGGAGATGGATGCTACCACTGTTGCGGTGCAGGGTTCGTCCATAGGCCGAGTGGCTGCCGAGCACTATTTCGAAGAGGTTCTCGAGGGTGCTCGTTTGATAGAGGCCCAGTGCTCGAAGAATATTATGTTTGAGTGACATGTATTCCCATTTTGAACACAATGTTTTTATGAAATTTATTAAGGCCGTGTTTATACTTTTGCTTGAAAGTAATATGATGCTTCCTGTGCAGCCATTTATGTATACATGTGTATAACCTAAAAGATTGCAGTCGTCGGCTTCAGCCCCCATGCATATAATGCGGAGGTGTTCGCAGAAGACGCGTGTTCACACTTAACCCAATGTCTTTGTCCTATTAAGGAGGTGATAGCGCAGCGAATGAGGCAACCGAACTATAATGCTTTAACACTTTCACTTAGCCATAGGAGTTTGACGGTGGGGCTACTATATAGCCCCTGTTGGCTCCGCACTCTCCCAAATTCAGGGTGCGTACATGCCTGGCTGGGAAACGGCCCTTCGTTAAGGCGGAGGAATTCTAACATTCCGATAGGTCATCGAGTGGTTGACCAGTCTCACGCTATATCATGACAGTTAGTTTTCGGCTTTGTCTACTGAGGTGCTCGTCCGGATGACCCGGGGCACAATCGCAGTAGTTCTCCTAGTGCTACCTTAGCCGATAGAGCGGGACGTAAGGTACCAAAACATAGGAGCCGGGCAAACCCAACATTTCACCAAAGACATGATTCGGAGCTGATGCATATAAGGCCAAACTCGCGACGCCGAACACTCCCTAAGGTATTCGGTCTTTATGGTATAAACCGGGCCTAAATACTGCCCTTTGTTCGAAGCCCCTGGTGTCCAGGTACATGCATTATTCTGACGTGGCCACATGCCAAGACGCCAGCATCCTTCTCAATTGTACTAAGAATCCGAGGGATGTGTATCAACAAGAGACAGTAAAAAAGGTTGACGCAGGGTCTTAATCTAAAAAGAATCCGTGGGGCGGGTCCCTGCTGCATGTCTGCACCTGTGTCTCCGTTGTGCCGTATCCTGGACGGGTGTAGCACGGTGGTCATCCGTAAAAGAGAGGAACTTAGGTGAAAAGTTGTCATGCGAAAAGGTAGGTTTTAAAGAAACCATGTAAATTTCAAGATGAGTGAAAATTGCCACTTGTCTGCGCGCGTTGAGCTCCTTGTGTTTAGGAGAGGGGTGTGGCCATCAAACATGTACGA